>NC_134690.1:70060752-70333252 GCF_050947455.1 Rhinoderma darwinii
TGCAAAAGGTCCATAACAGCTCTGTGTGTCAGCAGCGTATGATGCGTGGCTGTGTGATTTTCGCGCAGCCGCCATCATTATGACACTCTGTTTGTATGTTTGTAGCACGTGGTGCTTTTCTGTTTGCATTCATAGTTTATACTGCAGGCGGAAGTGCTGGGCGTGATTTTCACGCACCCATTGACTTCAATGGGTGCGTGATGCGCGAACAATGCACAAATATTGGACATGTCGTGAGTTTTACGCAGCGGACACACGGACACACGCTGCGTGAAAATCACTGACAGTCTGCACGGCCCCATAGAGTAACATAGGTCCGTGCGAAGCGCATGAAAATAACGCACGTTGCACGGATGTATTACACGTTCGTCTGAATAAGCCCTAACAATAAGGCCCAGTTCACAGAGTTTTTGGGCCTTGATATTGACTCGGACACTGTGTCAGAATCAGCACAAAAAAACTTCCAAAACCGCCTCCCATTGATTTAATCTGAAATCAATGGGAGCCAGTCGTGGAAAAAATAAAAAGCAGCACGTCCTTTCTTGCCGCGGTTCTGCCTCTGACCTCCCATCGAAATCAATGGGAGGCAGAAAATGCATTTTTCGCGGCGTTTTTTGTCTGCTGTCCTCAATCGCCGCGGGAAAAAAACGCGGCAAGATAGTGTGGGCAGGTCAAAATCTGCCTCAAAATTCGGTGCGCGGTTCCAGTTGGTCGCCGGTGCGCATGCGCGGGAGTTTGCGGGTGCGTGCGATCGGTCGCACGGGCGGCAGTGTTTTTGACGGCCCCCATGACGACCCCCATGCTACCCAGGGCCGCCATCAGGGGGGGGGGGGGTATTAGGAGTACTGATGTGAGAGGCCCGGCCAAACCTAATTGAAAGGGGGGCCCGCAGCTCATGACATTCTTTTGGTGAAAAAAACTAGCCCCATTGCAGGGGCCTGTTTTTTTTCTACCAAAGGCAAGTGGGCTATGCGACCCGATATGTAGGTTTATTGACTTTTATCTAAAACCGCTAGTTGAAACACTGCCCTCTTACTTAAAAGACACAACGGATTTGCTCACAAGAATGGATGGGATTGTACTGGAATCAGATATGCTGCTGGTGACGGCGGATGTCGAGTCTTTATATACAAGCATTCGACATCGCGATGGGGTGACTGCGGTCCGCTTCTTCCTGGAGATGAGCAACTGGGATAGCCTGATGAGAGATCTGATTATTGAACTTTTGGAATATATACTTACCCATAATTTGTTCGTGTTTAAAGATACCTTCTATGTACAAAAGCAGGGCACTGCGATGGGTGCGGCATGCGCTCCGGCATATGCAAACCTGTTTCTCGGTTTCTGGGAGAGACAGGTTTTGCAGGATGGCGGCGCCCATGCCGCTGACCATGTGCAGTGCTGGCTGCGCTACATAG
Organism: Rhinoderma darwinii; assembly: GCF_050947455.1. Taxonomy (NCBI): domain Eukaryota; kingdom Metazoa; phylum Chordata; class Amphibia; order Anura; family Rhinodermatidae; genus Rhinoderma; species Rhinoderma darwinii. The sequence goes on from NC_134690.1 coordinate 70,062,171, forward strand.
ACGATGTATTTATCATCTGGCAAGGCAGCGAGCAATTGCTGAATGAATTTATGGAGGCATTGAACATGAATACATTCAACATCAAATTGACATTCACTTCTGATACACGTAGAGTGGATTTTTTGGATGTGACTATTGAGGCGGACGCAGAGGGAGCATTACAGACTGATGTCTTTAGAAAAGAGACGTCGGTTAACTCCCTGCTGCATGCCACCTCAGCACATCCACACTCCACCACCAGAGCTGTCCCAGTTGGTCAATTTCTTAGAATGAAGCGGATCTGCTCCTCTGAGGAAAAATTTGAGGAACAATCACAGGACCTCAAAGAGAGATTTCTAGCTCGGGGCTACAGCCAAAGATGTATTAAACAGGGATATAGTCGTGCCAAAAACACAGAACGCAAGAACCTGTTACATCTCACAGGTGTAAAAAAGAAGGATCAGACGGATAATAAAATTAGATTTATCTCCACTTTTAACAACCAGTGGCAAACAATGCGATCAGTTCTGGAGAAACATTGGCCGATTTTACACACTGAACCTGTATTCTCAAAGGCGTTACCAACTTACCCCCAGATGACGGCGAGGAGAAACAAAAATCTGAGAGACATACTGGTGAAGAGCCACTATGTGCCACTGCAATCCAACCCATTCTCTACACGAGGCCCAATTCAGGGATGTTATCCCTGTGGGGACTGCGTAGCATGCGCCAATATAGTACGTACAACTTCCTTTAATTCCGTGAAAGATAAACGCCTGTTTAAAATCTTGCATTACATCTCTTGCAATACGACCCATGTCATTTACTATGCAACATGTGGATGTCCCAAGGTATATATTGGGTTAACATCTAGACAACTCAGGGTCCGGGTCCGTGAGCATGTGAGGGATATCCTGGCTGCGAAGGATATTAGTGACGTTACGCTATTGAAGACGATCCCGAGACATTTCAAACTACACCATGGATGTGACCCCAAAACCTTTCTGGCACGGGGCATAGACTTGGTACATTGTGGTGTGAGAGGGGGTAATGCTAATAAGATTCTAGCACAAAAGGAGTGCAGGTGGATCACCACCCTTGGAACCATGACCCCCCTGGGTCTGAATGAGAAATTGAGCTTCTCTGCCTTTTTATAGATCATAGAAAATAACCTAATACCTATATAAATAACGATAGATTTGTCCATTGCTTATTTAATATTTTGAGGTGATTTTAATGTATATTTTTTTGTGCATTTGTCCTACCTTTTTCTGTTATTGATTGTGCGTTCTTGTATCCTGGTCTAGACTCTGTTGAATCCTCCCACTGTGAGTTGTCCTTCTGGATGGTTGCGCTACTGGAAACATCTGAAAAATAAAGATCGGATCAATAATAGGCGGACATAGAGATGAGAAATATGAACACTCTGTCCCTCTATAGATATATTGATATACAATTTAAATGTATAACCGATGACATGCTATCTACTGTACGCTGCTAGTGTCGGAATATTATTGTAATAACCTTTTCCTTTTCTTCATTTTTAATGATGGATAATGTATGTGTGTTCCTTTTGCGCATGCTGTACACCTTTGTTTGATGTACTGTAGATGGTACAATGTTTAGTATCACTTTTAATGTCCTTCACTTTCTGTGGTTCACGACCTATTTGGTCATGCTTCACTTTATATTGTAAATTATTCAATATTTTCTTATTGACTTTTGTCACTTATCTTTTTTCTCACGTCCCAGTGGAAATTTTGGTACGATTGACTACTAATACAACTAACATGAGTACGTAGCAGCTTGATTGTAATAGATCTTTTCTGGCCTTTTTGCATGGTATAAATTATATCATTATTCATTTTTTATCACTTTTTCACTATTAATGGAATTGTTTCATGTATATGTTATTATTTCCTCATAATTTTGCACTATTTTCATCATAATATATCCATAATTGATGGCACGAGTGCCAATACATATTATCTTATTTGGGTATTTTTCCTAGCACTTATTCTCACATACATTTTAAGGGGCATATACCGTTTATATTCCTACAGTGACATAGCATTAGACAGTAGTAGTGAGAGAGATATACATATCTATTAGATACTCACGATACCCTGGGGGAGCGCGTGCTGTAGGGTTGTCGGATCTGTCCCTCTCTCTCCTCTCGTCTTTACGCCGTCTGCGCGCTGTCGTTATCTCCATGGAGACTTGTCTCCGGGGACACGCGTGCGCGTCAGTGGTGTGACGACAGGCGACTGAGGTAACATGATCTTGGACTTTACCCTGCGCATGCGCCGTTGACCAAGGAGGAGTGATTGTACACGGAACGTTCGAGTCAGCATAATGAGGGACAATATATAAGGTGCACAGGATATAGTTGAGATTATACCCCCTGAGGAAGCCAGAATAGCGAAACGCGCGTTGGGGTGTTATTATCCTTTTCTGTTACGGGGATCACGTGGATCGCAGGCGCAACATTGCAGATATGGGTAAGTTTTTGATTTAGGGGCTCCCTCTGGTACTTGCCGGACGGGCCCTTTTTGTTCACCATTGGATACATACACGGTATATTCCCTATGTGATACCTGATATAGGGGGTCCCCCTTCTTTTTGTTAGGAAAACCTTTCTATAAGTTACTAAGGGGGGTTTTTCATGATATATGGGGACATGTCTAGTGCAATTGCTGTAACAAACTAGTCAGTAGACTGTGTGTAACGTACATTTGTGCAATACACGCACTGATCACTTGTTTTTCCATTCATTATTAGTGTCCACTACATACATGTTCCTGTGGATAGGTGGAATATATATCTCGTCATTTTTTTGACCAGGTGCTTATATGCATATCTTTCCTGCGATTTGACCATCTTGCTACGTGATCCAGATATTACCTGTCGTCTTTTAGATACCTCGTTGTGTTTTTATCATTATATATGTTATACCTTATATGTTTATGCATTTATATGCAATAAAAATTGTACTTTTTTACATTACATGTAGCCTTGCGACTCGTGTTTCTCTCTTTTTTTCGTTTGATATAGTAGAGTCCTGCTACTCTTTGATTTAATAGTCTGGGGGTACTTTGTACACATGTGCTGATTGGTACCTAACCACTTACTTGCTCCTGTGAGACATCTATTTACAAAGGCAAGTCGCGGCAGTTTGCCGGGCCCCCCTTTCAATTAGGTTTGGCCGGGCCTCTCACATCAGTACCCCTAATACCCCCCCTGATGGTGGCCCTGGGTACCATGATATAGTGCTGGACGGAGTACCGTTAACAGGCGGTGCCACGGTAGGGGGGCTCAGAAAATTTAGCTGTAGGGGGCCCTGAAATTCCTGATGGCGGCCCTGCTTGTATGGGCAGACAGCCCGGGGTCTCAGCGTTGTCTGACCATATTCTCTGTTGTTAAGGAATACTTAGGTATGCCCTAACAACTGCCTGTGTACTATTAATTATATGTCAGAAAATTATAGAGGAAAAAAATCTAAATAAAAAACCCTATGGGATTAAAAATCTAAATAAATCTAAATAAGTAATATAAAATGGTTTGCACAGTTTACAGTTAATTGAAGAAAGTAGATTCAACACAGGAGAAAGTGAAGTTCATAGATGGCTTCTTCTTTTATATGTTCATATGCAGAGCATGTTACATCCAATGGATCGCCATTGATACTGGTAACAACCCCACTGCCGATACCTAGGTCTGTACCTCTGCAATCCCTTTAATGGAGACAAAAAGAGATACCGGCCTCCAATTGTGTAATATCAAAACAACACCACTTGCTGGGTTTAATATACTCACTAATATGCAAAATGAAAGCGCACATCTCATAATAAACATAGAAGGACGCCAAGCTCTGACACGTTCACCAACTCGAGTTTCGCCAGACAGCTTCATCTGGGGCATGTTCTAGCGATCAGTGAAGGTTTCAGCACCCAGACGACAACTGATCAAAATGTAATTTGTGTATGGTGCCCAACTAACAGTGACATACGTAAGCCGAATAAGGGTATGTTCACACGGCTTATTTTCATCCGTTTCTCGGGCCGTAAACGGCCGAAAGATCGGAAGCAGAATGCCTCCAAACATCTGCCCATTGATTTCAATGGGAAAAACGACGTTCTGTTACCACGGGGCGTTATTTTACGTGACCATTTTAAAAGACGGCCACATAAAAAAAGCCAGTGAAAAAGAAGTGCATGTCACTTCTTGAGCTGTTTTTGGAGTAGTTTTTCATTGATGCTAAAGAAAAACAGCTAAAAGAACAGCCATAAAAAAACGCAGCGAAAAACGCTGAAAACAGCTCTGTATTTTCAGACATTTTTTGTTAAGTGTGTGAACATACCCTTACACTTCCGTACAGCTACCTAAATACAGATGGTTTTCACTGCTGCTAACACCGTGCTCTTCAGAAATTATACGGTACGCTGCCTAAGTAGCAGTACCACACAATGCTCAAGTAAATACCGCCATACATGGCTCTAATAATACCAACATACAGTGAACAAAGAACAGCTACATATATAAAATAATCTAATAAAAGTGCATTTCAATGTCCAAATAATATTGCTATACAATTAATATTAAGATTGTTGATGGTGGCAAGTCTTGGGTGACAGGATATCGTTTCATCCCCTTCAGCACGGATAAGTGATGCACCCTGTACAACCGCACAGGTTTCCCACCCCTAAGGCCATCCCTGGCTGGGGGACTTCTTTGTATTAAATTCTTATAATACTACAAATTCATAAGGAACGATACACATTCCTAATCTCTAATGTACTTATTGTATTTTTTTCATCCAACACTGTATGTTGGTTTGTTAAAATGACTTATTGAGTACACATAGCTGCCTTTATTGTGTACAAAATCAGATTGACATTTTATTGTCATATGTACAAACTGGAGTCCGAATAGTGCCCATCGTATAAGTAGTTAAGAGGTAGGAAACGCGTTCCCTGCTCCATCTTCAATGGGACTTGTCACCAGCCTTTGCATAGCTTAAACATGTACTATCTGACAGTGTGAGAATGAAGAATTGTGATCATTAGAAATCCAGACTCTTCTGCAAATCTCCTTCCTTTTGATCTGTGTCATATAAAAAGAAATGGAAGGATTACCAGATGCCTTAGAATAATGAGAAGGAAAGGCTGTAAGCATTTACTGCAAGTATATCTGGATTATATGTAAATGTTGCCATTTTTACCCGTCATTGGTTAAATTGTTACTGTTCTATATATTTGCACCCTTTTCTTTTTGTTTAATTATTATAATGGCCTAAATTTCAGAGAATTGCTGCTGATACTTTGACAGATGTTCAGTAGCATTGCCACCAGGGGGCAGCACTAGAAAATACAAGGCGATGACATCACCTTTGAGATGAGTTACAATTTTATTTTGTTGTGTGGCGTATATATGAGTAAATATAAGAAATATACAAAACATAGGAATATATCTAACATCTCGAGATAGCAAAGGCTTCTTACAATAGAAGATATTTAGATAAAGAGATAGAGGTTAGTCATCATGTAAGGATAAAGGATAGTCAACAGAGATTCCTTGAAAATCCACTTCAATGACAAAACTGGCTTGCTCTGCAGCAAACAATATTTCCCTTAATGCTGCATTTCTAGGAAGATTTGCCATTCAGGACTCTAGGAAAGCTGAGTGACAACCCATGACTGCAATGGTTATCTTAATGGCAGTTTCATTAAAATACGTAACTAGAAAAAGCTGTAGGGCTACGTTAAAAAGCAATGTCATCTGACATTACAGTCTACATTATTTCTATGGGCTAACCCTTTGGTTGGATTTGTCCAGGGACTCCTGTGAATTACTTGCACTTAGATAATTTGGTGCATATTTTGCCTGTCCATTCAATCTATGTTTGCTATGATCAGGCGTAGATTTGCGTTATAATTCTTGCCAATTTCTGACATAACTTGTAGTAAATCTGTCGGTCTGCAGGAGGCCATGCTCCTCCCGCTAAATCCTGCCCACTCTCCTCACCACTTTTCAGAGAACCGTAAAATATTTTTGCGCAATTATGGCTTGCACCATAATTCATGACTCTTTAACGCCACAGAAGTGGCGCAAAGCTGTTAATAAATTCCCTCCTATATCTATGCAGGGAATTTGGGGATCTGTATCAGAAAAGTGGAGCTCTGACCACTATAATGATATATTAAGAAATTAATTTATGCAGAATTTTTGACCAAAAAAACTCAGGAGAAGAGATAAAACAATGTGGTGTCTGGTAAGAGTGAATGAGTATTGGGGTAGGACGAGGTGCACAGGCCTACATAGTTGACCTGCCTATGAGGAACTGTTCCTTGCTTCTTTTGTTGGGTTATTCTTCCTCATTTTCTGTTCTAAATAACACACAGGTAAAACATCATAACACTTAAGTGTGGCAGGTATGTTTAAATAAAGCTTTTCTTAGTCACTGAAATGGTTAATAAATAAATAATGTTAATTATGAATGATTTAAGCTGTCTACTAAACGAATTCCTAATTGCAGACAATCCAGTATATATGTCGCTCTTCTAGATAAACTGACTGCAAAGGTATCTTATCAACAGAACAGCCAGTTCTTGAGATTTACCTACTTAATAGCCCTTATTTTTCTTGCTAATTGGTTGTGAGAATGAACGCAGTAAGAAATGAATGGTCTTAATTGTGCCCCCACACAGATGGTGCATTCTGGGCTGCTTTCTGGCATTTGCTAGATGAAGGGAAGGCCACATGGAACTATCAATCTGCAGGGTACAAAACATTTATCACACGTGATGAGGGAAAGACATTATACTAAAGAGATATTTGTTTATACAGCCATTACCCTCATTACTATGAGTTTAAGAGCTAAAGCGTAAAGCAAATTTCTCAGGTCAAGCATGTAGTCCTATCTGCAGACATTATGTTATAGAGCAAAAGGAGCTGAGCAGATTAATATATAGATTATTTTTAAAAGATTCAGGATAATCTGCCATTTATCGGGTTAAATCCCTGCTCATTTTGGGGTAAAGAGTCCAGTGGGCGGTCTCAACCGTTAATTGACAAACTCCCCTGTATTAGTTTTCATAAAGCTGCTAATCAGGGAGTAGGACCCCCCACTGGACCCTCTAGCAATAAGTGAGCAGGAATTTAAATGAATATAGCCATCTGTTCAGCTCCTCCTACTCTGTAACATGCTGCCCGCAGATGGGACGCCATGTTTGATATGACAGGCTCCCTTTAAGAACCTTGCCCAATACAGTGGCAAAAGAATTCAAAATGCAGGAGAAACTATTTTGAATGGGAACATGGCTCAATTCATAGGCAAGGCCTTATTCTGTGTCTGTCCATTGGCAGGGTTACTTCTGAACGCTTTTATGGGTATGAGCATCTTACAGTCCTATGCTTATACCACAAATGTGGTTGATCTGATTATAGAATTCAGTTGCTTCATTGGGTTTATCTTAATACTTTTCTCCATAACCTTTACCTGGTGCAATAGAGAGGTAGGGGCAACTGAGTGCAAAGGTCATAGGAAGCATGTCTTAAGAGGGTTTTACACTGGACGATTATTGGGCAGATGAGCATTCACAGAATGCTCGTTGCCGATAATTGCCCAGTGTAAACGGGAGCGATCAGCCGATAAACGAGCAAACGGTCAATCATCTGCTGGTCATGTTGTTTTAAAAAAAAGTAAAATATTATCATTGTCTACAGCACATCTCCCTGTGTAAACGCGCTGCCGACATGATAATAATGTATGGGGATGAGCGATCGGAGTAACGACCATCCGTTGATCGACGCTCGCTGCATCGCCCGATTATCAGCAAGTGTAAAAGGGCATTTACTCTATACTTTGATCCCTCACCTATCAAATCCAAAATGTTCCTCTAAACCAAAAAGTTGGACTGCCTGAATTTACATAAAAAAAGCTCCTTGTCAAACACCTCACTCTCAACAAGCTAGCTAGTGCATAACAAGGGGTCTACATACTTTTCTTGCATGGTAGCTCTCTGCCATGTCCAGCGCTGTGAAGGTGTGTTATATGGATGGAATGCAGAAACAGATGGAATGATACAAAGCATAACTATAATCTAAAACAACGACAGAATGGGATCTTCTTGTAGCGTCCATGGCCGCGGGCCGTCGGGTTTACTCACCTCCCGACGCCCGCGGCCATGGATCCGTGAGCGCTGGTTCCCATCTCCTTCCTAGGAGACGTCAGCGCTCACTTCCGCTCCATTCTGCTGTGTCCCGTAGGGTGCGCGAGCACACTCGTGCCCGGCCTTAAAGGGTCAGCGTGCGAAAATAGGAAGTCATCATCATCATCAACTGCCACGATTTCCTGGTCTATAAGAAGGCCCCAGACCTTCTAATTCTTGCCTGAGCGATGTTAGTTTTCCCAGTCTGTCTTGCAAATGGTCCCTTAGTGTTTCCCGTTCCAGTTGTTACCCGTGCCTTGTTTCCTGTTCCTGTTTCCCGTGCTGTGCCTTTAGTATCTAATCCTGCCACTTCCGGGGGGATCCGCCACGTCCTGTGTCATCTGCCACGTCCGGAGGAATCCACCATGTCCTGTGTCATCTGCCACGTCCGGAGGAATCCGCCACGCCCTGTGTCATCTGCCACGTCCGAAAGGAATCCGCCACGTCCTGTGTCATCTGCCACGTCCGGAGGAATCCGCCACGTCCTGTGTCATCTGCCACGTCCGGAGGAATCCGCCACGTCTGGCGCAACCTGCGGCACCGGTGTCATCCGCCACGTTTTGCGTTATCTGCTGCACCCATCTCCATCTGTGCCAGAGCTGCGGCCTCCGTCTGTAGTATCCAGGTACCCTTATGCGGGACATTGTATTTCTGGAGTTTCCTGTTGTTTGGCCAGCTGCCTCCCCGCTACGGCGGTACGGCCTAGTGGGTCCACTAATCCACTTCTTGACACTTCTTCCTTAGTTATAAGGAATTCCAGTGTAAATATCCTCCTGATATGTCATACAGTAGATACACATGAGACGTTCACATCGGTGAAGTCTGTGATTTTGGATTACCACTGATCTTCAAAAGGCAATGGTTGTATAGAGCTGTATAGAGCTCAAGCCGTTTATACTTAGATTTCGGAAAATTTGTCATCGTTACTGAAAATTTTACACAACAAACAGATTTGACTTGAATATACCTTTGTTTCGAATATGGTGTCAGATATGCCAAAGAGGTAAAACTCTTGGATACTCCTCAGGGAACTCTTTTATTATAAAATCTGTGGTAGTCTAAGATCACAGACGTCACCAACATGATCTGCAGATATGTATCTATAATATATCAAAAGAAACTTTGACTGGATTTCCTCTTTAATGTACAGTATGAAGGCCCTTTTACGAGGGCCAATGTTCAGGTGAACGAGGGATCATATGAACGTTTGTTCCCAATCATTGACTTGTATAAACAGTACAAAGATGAGAGGATGACCGGGCAAACGCTCGTTCATCTGCTGATCGCCAAAAACTGATCGCTATTCGGCAGTTCATCTCCCAGGGATAAGCGCTGCCAACATGATGTAAATGTATGGGGACCAACGATCGTAATAACAATCGTTCGTCCCCATACTAAACGATCATTGCTCTATTTGAAGGGAACAAATGAATGCCGATCAACAATCTGTATTGTCAATCGGTGCTCATTTGAAAGGTGATAAACAGGGGCGATAACTGCCCCTGTAAAACCACCTTTACACAATCTTCCAAGACCCTAGTAAATAGCCATCACTGTCCGCACACTATAACATTCCACAAAACAAACATGTACTTGGACAATATATATTTTTTTCTATCTATAGTGGCTGATGGGACAAAAATTGTATACTGCAATCCTTAGGTGATTATTTTTGTATTGTTTTAGGCTTTTAATGTTGCTAAGCCCAAGACCAGGATTTGCTCTACCAAAAGTTGGACCCTCAAAGTGCACTTATAAAATAAAGTGAATGGCCAAGAAAAAAACATTTCTAAACCCATAACTATTGGAGACGTGCTATCAGCTGTGGTATAATCACAATATGTATCACCGGCTTTGAAGTAGATTAATACATATTCACATATACAGTATTACCCGGGCTTCGAGCCATTCACCATATTTTTATCACTTTAATTACAACACATGTAGTGCATCCAATGGACCATTATAGTATTATTTTACATAGTCAGAGCGCCATAAATAAAATTAATATTGAAAAAAAAATGAGACACAATAGGCCCTGCTACAGACAAGCTATGGTATTCATAAATGGTTAGAAAACAAAATGAGAGGCACTTAGATATTATACGACGGTCACAGAGCCACTTAACCCGCTGAATTAAAAAAAATAAAAAAAAATAACAGATTCCATAAGTCTTCCCTTAATTAATCTGGTGAGGGATTATACACCACAAATACTCATTCCCTACTTATTAAATATCACTGTTCATCCTCCACTCCATTTTGCCTGCGGACAGAAAGAAGAATTTAAATGTAAATTTTTGTGTTGAAATTGTATTCTTCTATGCATTACAACAATCTAATACTTTATTTTGACATGATCTACTTGAGGGCAAAATAGGTTCTGCATTTTAATTCCGAGCTGTTTTGTGTGAGACGTACGAGAGCAGAAGTCTGGCTGTGTTTTTGAGAGGTGTTATTATACTGGCCAGGAATTGCTAGCATTTATCACAAGTGCTCCGAGAACAAACCTGGTGCTTTCACTCAATATCTATTCCAAAGATACTAATGCAAATCGACTAAAACACCCTGCTGGTAGTATCAGGATCCTGCTCTATGCAGCTCACTCCAGAGCCTCCAGGTAGAAGAAATTGTCAGATACTACTACCTTATACTAATAAGAAAAAAGTTTTATAGGATATGTGTATTTTTTAAAGTGAATCTAAAGTGTATTAGCTTTTAAGTTCCAACCTTCCATTGGCAATGTTGTGGTATATATAGAGAACATTAGTTCCTATCATTATATTCACTTGTCAATAACGAAAACATAATATTGAAGTCCAACTTCGGAGCCACTTTAATAATTAGAGAATTACTTTTTAGCAAATTCCTAATATAGTGTTATAATTAAAGGAAGCAATACAATTATAAACCTATCGAGCCCTCAATAGAATTCCCATTATAGGATTATTAGTTGGAAGACAGAAAAAAAATGGCATTTGGGATGGTATCTTAATATTTTTTTTCAGAATAGACAATCCAGTATGATCAAAATGTTAAAGATATTCTAATATATATGCCCAGATTTCATCTACCCTCTGTAACCCAGCAAAAGGATTGTATGGCATTGAGAAATGGGAGGTTGTGGCCGGCCACTAGAGGGCGCTGTGAGGTTAGTACATCGACAGTGTTTAGTGTGTGGAGTGATATACAAGAGAGGTCTAGTGAGGAAGTGTCTGGTGAGAGGTCTGAGAAGCGCTGGACAGGAAGAGACAGAGACTGGACTGAGAGAGCTGTAGCAAGTAAGGAAGACATTGTGACTCAGATAACTGTAAAAGATAAAGAGCATTCTGGACAGCAGCAGAGCATAAGTAATGTGAAGTATCAGACACGCATTTACTGGAGTTCCAAGTTAAGGAGATCCGGCCGAGTTAAGAAGAGAGTGTTCAGAGCAAGAAGCTGAAGACGCCATTTTGAGCATAAGGTAACATAGAGCCATTAAGTGCCGGATCATCAGAGAGTGCATTGTATTACATTGCCGGACCTCAAAGATCACATTACACTAAACCTGGAAGCTAAGAGACTTTATTATCCTAAGGCACCGGATAAAGAGAACATATTTTAATCATTACGGATTATAAGAGACTGTGTTATATTGAAGTGCCGGATAAAAGCAGAGACTGTATTGTTTACCGAGCACCAGTTATATTTTGCCTAGAGCTCAAGTTTTTGACTGTTGTCATATTTTCTGCATGTTCAGTAAAGACAAAACGAATATAATCCCGGTGTCAGTAATTATTGTCCTTAAAGTCATATTACAACTTGGCGTAGTCGGCAGGATGGATGCAGATACAATGGACGAGACAACATTATCATCCAGTGTGACCCATCCAATGATACCGGTGGGAGCCCTCTTAAATCATTTGCCAAAGTTTAATGGATCTGATCTATTGTTGGAAGATTGGAGTGAACGGCTGGAAGGAGCGGCACGGCTCTGTAATGTCGCTCCACATTTAAAAGTAGAATTGGCGCTAAGTACCTTAGAAGGAGAAGCTAGGAAAAACGTTTTGTTACAGCCAGCACGACACCGACAAACCTTCGAACAAATTCGGCAGCTATTAGATGATGTGTATGGGGATACGTCCTCTGAGGGCATGATAAGGAAGCGATTCTTTGCCCGCCAGCAGAAAGAAGAAGAGACACTGGCGCAGTTTGCAAATGGATTACAGGAAATAATGGCAATGTTGCAACGTAAAGAAGAACAATCAGCCGGGTCCTTTACCAATGTACACGTAGTATTGCGGGATCAGTTTGTAATAGGTCTCAAGAATCCACCGTTAAGGAGAACTCTGAAGGAAAAGTTAAAGAAAGAACCAGATATGACGATTCATCAATTATTGACGGAAGCTATCGCATTGGAAAAAGAGGAATCGGCCAGCACTGATACGGTGGTCAGGCAAGCAGAAATTGTAACCAAGAAGAACCCCGACATGGAGGCAAGGATGGAGTCATTGGAAGGTGCCATGAGAGAGTTGAAAGCCGCTATTACTAATAAGCCTGACCCTGGAACTCCAGTTCGATACTCACAAGGGAGACAGTCGTTTGCAGATAGGAGGAATCAAGGTAGGAATGCTCCAGACCCTACCATCTGCTATAATTGTGGCCGAGCCAGACACATTGCTAGAAATTGCATGCGTTCTCACTATCAGAGCAATCGCAGGAATTTAAACTAGAACGACCTGTAGTTGAGGGGCAAACTACAGGGGAGTCCACGGATACATGCCCTGCGTTAGATGCTACAGATATAGTGGGGGAATGTCCCGTCGTCGTAGCAAAATTCAATGGCGTTGAGTTGTCATGTTTAATCGATACTGGATCTCAAGTGACCACTATGGATAAAGTTGTGTTTGAAACTTATTTCCCTTCCTTGTTATGTGAGAAGAGTGACACTTGGATAAGACTCAAGGCAGCTAATAGTTTACCTATCCCTATCCTGGGAGTTATACAAATGGACATTTCAATATGGAATCGTGATTTGAACAAAAAGGGGGTTATCATAGTAGAAAAATCTATGGACTCTGAAATTCCCGTGATTCTAGGAATGAATATATTGCGGGACTTAGATGGAGTAATGTCACAAGAGCTGGGCCCAAAATACTGGAAACAAATACCCACTCAACGACCTTCTCAAATGGCTTTACAGCGCACTTTAAAACATTGTCGCATTAATGGAGAACTGTTAAATTGGCCTGGAAGGGTAGGACTGGTTAAGATACCAGCCTCTCGGAGTATACAAGTACCAGCAGGCCATGAAATGTTGTTACCCTTGCCAGTGGGTACTAATAAAGTGTTAAAGGGCACCACTTTGTTAATTGAATCAGCTCTGCAGAAAGAAGGAGTAGCCGTGGCCCGGTCGATATGCAAGATGCAGGCTGGACAAGTATTATTACGAGTGGTTAATATCACGAAACAAAATGTAACCTTATTTCCCCGGGAACTAGTAGCTGAAGTGTTTCCGGTGAGGGAGGAACAAGTGGAAAGCCGTTCAGATTGGCAAGTGAGTTATCCTTGTGAAAGTGTAGCTGTGGTTACAGTGTGTCGAGCCACCACTCAAGCTAATGACACCATTGGGAGGCGATTACTGGAGCAAATACCTTTAGAAGGAACGGATTTGACTACCAGACAAATAGATGAAGTGGCGGGAGTGTTAGGAGAGCACTCCAAGGCTTTTTCCAAGAATGAAGCAGACTTTGGGTTGACAACAACTTTAGAACATGAAATACATACGGGAAATGCTCACCCGGTACGAGAACGATACCGTACCATTCCGCCCGCTTTTTATCAAGAAGCCAAAGTGTTGCTAAAACGCATGCTAGACAGTCATGTTATCCGACCCAGTAAAAGTCCATGGGCTTCTCCCATAGTATTAGTAAAGAAGAAAGATGGAAGCTTGCGGTTCTGTGTAGATTACCGGCGATTGAATGCCTGCACCGTCAGAGATGCATACCCTTTACCACGAATAGAAGACTCTTTGCTGGCTTTGGGTAAGGCCAAATACTTCTCTACCCTGGATTTGGCCAGTGGGTACTGGCAAGTACCAGTTGCAGAAGAAGATCGAGAAAAGACTGCATTCATCACCCCTATGGGGTTATACGAATTTTTGAGAATGCCGTTCGGTCTAACCAATGCACCAGCTACATTTCAGCGCTTGATGGAAGTTTGTTTGGGAGATTTAAACTTTGAATGTTTGCTCATCTACCTAGATGACATCATTATCTTCTCAGCCACTTTCACAGAACATTTGGAAAGATTGAAAGTGGTACTTACGCGTATCGAAGAACATGGTCTAAAACTAAAACCGGGCAAATGTCACTTGTTTAAAGAAAGAATTGAGTACCTGGGACACGTGGTTACTAGAGACGGTGTACAACCAATGGATGCCAAAGTACGAGCCGTGCAACAATGGCCGGTACCAAAGACAGTAACAGAGCTTAGAAGTTTCCTAGGACTGATTGGATATTACAGACGGTTCATACAGAATTTTGCTAAGGTGGCTGCTCCCCTATATGTGTTACTGAATGGAACCAAACCGGGAGTCGATCATAAGAGAAGTATCACTTGGGGAATAGAGGCTGAACAAGCCTTCCAAGAGTTAAAAAGACGACTAACTGGTGCTCCTGTCTTGGCGTATGCAGATTACTCTCTACCATTTGTTTTGTGTACCGATGGAAGTTTAAAAGGATTAGGAGCTGTTCTTTCTCAAGTGCAGAATGGACGGGAACGTGTCATTGCTTATGCCAGTCGGACGCTGAGAGATGGGGAAAAGAATCCGGACAACTATAGCTCATTCCGGTTGGAACTTTTGGCAGTCGTATGGGCGGTGACCGAGCGATTTGCAGATATCTTGCTGGGCGCAGAGTGTGTGTTATGGACTGACAATAATCCATTGGTTCATTTAGACTCGGCCAAATTGGGTGCTATGGAGCAACGTTGGCGAGCACGACTTAGCAAATTTAAATTTACTGTGAAGTACCGCCCAGGACGAGCTAATGGGAATGCAGATGCCCTGTCCCGTAATCCAGTAGATTTGCCTGAAGGACTGACTGAAGAGGAGTTAGAGGAAACAGAGACTCCTAATTTCCTTGCCAATGAAGTACATGATCAGATGCCAGGTGAGAATATTCAAAGTGCTCCGGTGCATACTGTGGAGCCCATAAGAGAAACCATCGATCAATGGACTGCTGAAGAATGGAAGAAACAGCAGTTGCAAGATATTCAAATTCGGACTGTAAGAAGATGGGTGCTAGAGAGATACCGACCCAATCAACGAGAGCGATTGCGATTGTCTGGAGTGGGACAGAGAATATATCGCCAACGAGATAGATTGGCAATAAAACAAGGGATATTGTACCGCCGAGTATTCCTACCGACCATGGAAGGACCCGTCTGGCAAGCTGTGTTGCCGGAGCGAGAGTTAGAAAGTACGGTTAAGTGGATGCATGAGAAAAAGGGGCATTATGGTCCTGAAAAGACTTTCCGTTGGTTGCAACAATTCTACTATCATCCTTTGCTGTTTGCAGTGGCACAGAAAGTGTGTCAGAACTGTAGAAATTGCACCCTGGCCAGAGCGGCTGAACAACAAGCTCCGGTGGGGCATATACAGACGCATTATCCATTACAGTTGGTCATGATGGACTATTTGACAGTAGATGAGTCTTTACAAGGGTACAGATATTTACTGGTTGTGATAGACCACTTCACCAAATTCACAGTGGCCGTACCTACCAGAGATCAAACGGCTGAATCTGCGGCACAGGGATTGTGGACTCATTTCATCTTACCCTATGGATGTCCTTCACAGCTTCACTCTGATCAAGGAGCTTGTTTTGAGGGGCGAGTAATAGAAGAATTATGCAGATTGTACCAGATTAAAAAGACCCGCACGACCCCGTATCACCCTCAAGGGAACGGGGCCTGTGAAAGGGTGAATCGGACCATATTGCAGTTGTTGCGAACACTGGAGAAACAAAAAAAAGAGAGATGGCCTGACTACATTGCAGAATTAATCTGGATCTATAATAACACTGTACATGCCACTACTGGATATTCTCCTTTTCTGTTAATGTTCGGAAGAAATGGACGATGTCCCCTAAATTTAATGATGCCTATCCCGGAAGAACAAGAAGAGTGGATTCCGCAGACCTGGATGTGGGGTCATCGACGCAAGGTACAAGAAATGTATAATTTAGTGGCGCAGAGACTGGGGCCTCATGATCTTACAGTAAATCAGAAATTGAAGGAACTACCTTTGCAAGTGGGTGATAGAGTAATCGTGCGAAACCAGGGTGCAAGAAGAGCAGGAAAGCTGCAATGGAAGTGGGAAACCTTGGCGTATGAGGTGGTGCGTCAGCCCAATCCATATATTCCTGTATTTGTGATCAAGCCGGAGGGTAGTAGTGGCCCTTTGAAAACCGTACACAGAAATATGCTGAGACCCTGCACATTTATAAGTCGTGAACCAGAAGCAAACACTAGAGATCCTCCTGTTGCAACACCCGTTCCCGTAGATGAAGGTTGGTGGAGTCCGCCGGTTCAAGTACCAGAGAGACAAGAAAGTACCAGTGAAGTACAAGAAGAGAATGTTACTCCTGTGGAAGAAGAGTTGTCACAGGTACGTCATTCTCAGCGATCCAATTTTGGAAGACTTCCTTCTAGGTTTGAAGGATTTGTGACGCCACAGCAAGTTGCCGGGACGGCAACTGATAAACCTGGGGGAAAAGATGTAACCCAGCAAAAGGATTGTATGGCATTGAGAAATGGGAGGTTGTGGCCGGCCACTAGAGGGCGCTGTGAGGTTAGTACATCGACAGTGTTTAGTGTGTGGAGTGATATACAAGAGAGGTCTAGTGAGGAAGTGTCTGGAGAGAGGTCTGAGAAGCGCTGGACAGGAAGAGACAGAGACTGGACTGAGAGAGCTGTAGCAAGTAAGGAAGACATTGTGACTCAGATAACTGTAAAAGATAAAGAGCATTCTGGCCAGCAGCAGAGCATAAGTAATGTGAAGTATCAGACACGCATTTACTGGAGTTCCAAGTTAAGGAGATCCGGCTGAAGTTAAGAAGAGAGTGTTTAGAGCAAGAAGCTGAAGACGCCATTTTGAGCATAAGGTAACATAGAGCCATTAAGTGCCGGATCATCAGAGAGTGCATTGTATTACATTGCCGGACCTCAAAGATCACATTACACTAAACCTGGAAGCTAAGAGACTTTATTATCCTAAGGCACAAGATAAAGAGAACATATTTTAATCATTACGGATTATAAGAGACTGTGTTATATTGAAGTGCCGGATAAAAGCAGAGACTGTATTGTTTACCGAGCACCAGTTATATTTTGCCTAGAGCTCAAGTTTTTGACTGTTGTCATATTTTCTGCATGTTCAGTAAAGACAAAACGAATATAATCCCGGTGTCAGTAATTATTGTCCTTAAAGTCATATTACACCTCCACTGAAAATTGTGACATCATCTAGCTCTAGCCAGATCAGCAGAACTATTGGCTATCTGCTGTACTCCAGGTTTCAACAGCTTCTGGTAGTTTAATAGAGAGTAGGTTGGTTAGTAAGGGACCCTCATAAAATTATTGTTCCATTTAGTGTTGTTTTTTTTTTTTTTTAATTTTTAGACATTTTATTGGACAGAAAACCTCTTTAAATAGCAATACCCCGTGAAATAAAAAATACATACTAAATAAATAAAAACCTACAGTTAATAGAATGTTGTGAGCTGCCCTCCTATGGGAATCTGTTTGAAATGTATTTTGATTGTTTTTCTATTACATAATAGCCGATTTGGATAGCAGACAATTTGGCCCTTATTAAAGTCTCCACGAGTCCTGATTTTGAAGGTAACATCCGCATAGTTAAGTAATGTCACATCTACTGTTCCCTTATTTGTTACATATAGGCAAATTTACTATTCAGGACACTAGAACACCTAAATGATAGCTCTTGTGGGACATTTACATGGATGAATTAATAGACTTCCCATTTTAAGTGATGGGGATCTTTCAAAAATTATTGTCTAGTGTAATTGTTAGACTATAGGGGGTTTTCTCATAAAGACAACCCACTTCCATATGCTCTATTAACCCCTTAAGGACGCAGCCTGTTTTGACCTTCAGGACACAGCCAATTTTTTCAAATCTGACATGTTTCACTTTATGTGTTAATAACTTCGGAAGGCTTTTACCTATCCAAGCGATTCTGAGAAAGTTTTCTTGTGACACATTGGACTTTATGTTACTGGCAAAATTAGCTTGACACATTAAGTATTTAATTGTGAAAAACACCAAAATTTAGCGAAAAATTGCAAAAATGAGCATTTTTCTAAATTGAAATGCATCTGCTGGTAAGACAGATAGTAATACCATACAAAATTGTTGCTAATTAACATATCCCATATGTCTACTTTAGATTGGCATTGTTTTTTGAACATCCTTTTATTTTTCTAGGACGTTACACAGCTTAGAACTTTAGCAGCAATTTCTCACATTTTCAAGAAAATTTCAAAAGGCTATTTTTACAGGGGCCAGTTCAGTTGTGAAGCAGATTTTAGGGCCTTATATATTAGAAACCCCCGATAAGTCACCCCATTTTAAAAACTTTACCCCTCAAAGTATTCAAAACTGCATTTAGAAAGTTTCTTAACCCTTTAGACGTTTCACAGGAATTAAGGCAAAGTAGATGTGAAATGTTTACATTTCTTTTTTTTTTTGCAGAAATTCATTTTTTATCTATTTTTTTTGTAACACAGAAAGTTTTACCAGAGAAACGCAACTCAATATCTATTGCCCAGATTCTGCAAGTTTTAGAAATACCCCACATGTGGCCCTAGTGTACTTATTGACTGAAGCAGAGGCCTCAGAAGCAAAGGAGCACCTAGAGGATTTTGGGGCCTCCTTTTTATTAGAAAATATTTTAGGCACCATGTCAGGTTTGAAGGGCTCTTGCGGTGCCAAACCAGTGGAATTCCCCCAAAAGTGACCCCATTTTGGAAACTATACCCCTTGAGGAAATTATCTAGGGGTATAGTGAGCATTTTGACCCCGCAGGTTTTTTGCAGAAATTATTGGAACTAGGCCGCGAAAATTAAAATCTAAATTCTTTCAAATAAATTTTTTCTAATTTCTACAAGGACTAAAGGAGAAAATGCACCACTACATTTGTAAAGCAATTTTTCCTGAGTAAAAGAATACCCCACATATGGTCATAAACGGCAGTTTGGACCCACGGCAGGGCTTAGAAGGGAATTTTGCTTTCGGAGCTCAAATTTAGCAGGAATGGTTTGCTGAGACCACGTCACGTCCTGAGCCAGCTCCATCTCCTTCACGTACAGTTAAGTGGAATTGCGGGAAAACACCAGCTCCCATCACGTAACTGTACGTGAAAATGCGGGAAGGGGTTAAGGCCTATGAACGTCAGAAAAAACATTTGCCAGAACGGAGAGCCGCTAACAAAGAGAAGCTTTCTCTTTGGTGGACCTGGCCTGTCCCTGTAACTCATGGTCCACCAGTATTTTAAGGGGTACTATATAATACAAAATTTGTTGAAAACATGTATTTTTTTTTTTACAGTTCTAGACTTATAATTAGTAACAAAATAATTGTGTCAAACAGTGCTCACATACAAGTGTCATAACATTTCCCCTCAGTCTAGTCAGTCCATGTAACAATTCCATTCACTACCCAGCTAAACGTGCCATACAGTCCTCAAATCATAGTGCCATACAGTCCATAAATATTAACGCCAGACAGTGGCGGATTAAGTAGACCATAGGCCCAGGGCTGTTACCCAAACTTGGGTTCTCCACCGCCACGTTGCCGTGCCCTAACTATTGTTAACACTACCTTTTTGTGCAAGCATTAACAATTGGGTGTTATGATTCCCCTTGTCAAAGGGCTGTGTCCCTAAATACTGACAGTATCACACTGTGCAGGGACACATCATCCTGACAAGGGGAATGGTAACACCCATTTGTCTATCAGTCCTGGACTGCACAAAGACTTTTTGTGAAATACAAGGATTTCCTATAATAAACATGTCAGGAGAGGCAACAGATTCTCTATAAATCTAGTGACTCACAGGTGATGACTTCTTAGATTAGTAGTTTTTTTCCCTCTTTTCATCTCCACCCGGTCCAGACTTCATGACGATTTCTCCCTGTCATGACCCATTTCTGACGAATTTGCCACTCAGATATCTTCGGCTCCTGACTTTTCCAGCATTTCCACACCTCAGGACGCAGATACAAGTGAATGTGGCTGACGCTAGCACCGGGGCCCCCGGGCATGAGGGGGCCCTTATGGGGATCCGTCGCAGACACCAGACACTGTCCTAGAAACAGAGCCATTAGATGCCTAAATAATGGTGCGATGAAACCACCAAATAATGGTCATATATAGCCCACAAATAATACTGCCATAAAATGCTGAAAATAGTATTGCCATAAAGACATGTTATAAGTCTAAAATATAAATATATATAAATATATGAATAATTTTTCCATACAGTGCCCAAATATTACTGCCATATCATAGTGCAGGGCCATTTAGTGCCTGTATAGTAGAACTTGCCATATCAATATCCATCTCTTTATTTATACATTTCTAGAAAGAATAAGGCCCCATGCACATGATCGTATATTTCATCTGTAATTATGGACCGTAATTACGGTCCTATTCATTTCTATTGGACACGGACACCTTTCAGTATTTTTACGGATGGGTGTCCGTGCTGAAAAAATTATAGAACTATTTTTGACCATAATTACAGAAGCCTATGAGCGCTTCTGTAAATACGGATGGCTACATATGTGCATCCGTAAACCCTCCGTATTTACCGAAGCGTTGCTATGCAACATGTTGGTGACATCATTTGCAGCCTCCCTCTTTTTTTTTACAGATCCGTATATACGGATCAAATACGGATGCAATACGGACCGTATTTATGGACCCCCTATTGTATATACGGATAAGTTACGGGTGACTACTGATCCGTATTTACAGACAGTATTTACGGATGGATGAAAATACGGTCGTGTGCATGGGGCCTAACAGAGGAATGGCCCAACACACAGTTCTACAGAACAATGCGCCAACATTTTTAAATGGGGAATACAAGTATTTACTAAAACAGACATGGCAGGAGAACATATAGGTCCTTTTTGTTGGAGTAAGCAACTAAATGTATTGTGTTGTCAAATGTTCTGTCTCAATTTAGCACAAGCTTATACTAATAAATGGGTGAATAGGGAATCTTTTATGTCTTATCAAGTATGGAAGTTTGAAATAATTGTCTCAGACACCACATGGCACTTTAGAAATATAGTATCACAGAGAACGGTATCACAAGAGATACAGTACACACGCATTTCAGGCCTTTTGCAGACAGATGCAGATACTGGGCACTGACTGGGTTAGATAACTTTTCTATTTTTCAATCTGAAACATTATATATGGTAGATGAGATATGAATGTTACTGAGAGTAAGCTTTTGGCATCTCAGCTCCCTGCTAACTATTTTATATTACATAAAAATGTCATGGTTATCTCCCTTAACCGCACTATGCACACAATAAAAACATTTAAGGAAAATCTGTATTCATGATTTATGCTATACAACAGAATTGATTAACCCAGATAATACAGTTATATTATAGTCGGTCTGATCAGATTATAATGGAATAACAACCCTGGTAGGTAATATCCCTAAATGCGTGTTGGTTTTGATGTGGAACTCCCCCATTGGAACACTTTTAATTTGTACCAAAATAATTGTACCAAACAGTGCTCACATAACAGTGTCCTAAAATCTCCAAAGAATAGTGGCACACAGTGTCCTAATAATACCGCCTACTCAGTCTATGTAACAGTTCCATACACTGCCAAGCTAAAACTGCCATAGGGTATGCTCACAAAAAGAGTGTCATGCCCTTTCTTCAGGCGTTTCCGTCCCTGACCTCCCATTGACATCAATAAGAGTCAGAGAAAGCGGTTTTCGCAGCATTTTTTCCCATGGCGCTCAATGGCCAAGGCTGAAAAACGCCGCTTAGAACGCCGCAAAAAATGCTGCCACGAGAGTGCAGGCAGGTCAAAATCCTGAAGGAATTTTGAGACAGATTTTTCTGCCTGCAAAAAACTCTGTGTGAACAGGGCCTTACATTCCTCGAATCATAGTGCCATGCTGCCAGACACTGCCCTAGAAACAGTGCCATAAAACACCTGTGAACACAATAAAAACATTCAAGAAGAAAACAAATAAACACATTAAAAAAATAGTGGAACTTCAAAAACAATAACTCAACACCAAAGATGTTTTAGGAATATATTTTAGCAGCTATTAAGGTCCTTTCTTACTAACATGAACTTGGGTTTTGTCCCTTAAAATAAATCTTAATAATAATGAGCACCTAAAATAACAGGGCCTTAATCCCTTAGAGACCACCAATACGCCTTTTCACGGTGGTCACTAAGGGGCCTTAGGCTAGGCCGTCGTCTTTTCACGACGGCCCAGTCTAGGCCCTGCACGGGTGTCCGGGGCTCGGATGTCTGACGACAGCCGGGCTCCTACTCCAATGACCACATGGCCGTTCAAAGCGTTAAATGCCGCGGTCAAAAGTGACCACGGCATTTAACATGTTTTACAGAGGGACGGAGCACCCTCTCTCACCCATCGACGGCCCCCAAATGCAATTGCGGGCCTCCGATGGGGTGCCATGGCAGCCGTGGGACTGATAAAAGCCCCCAGGTCTGCCCTGGGCATATGCCTATTAGGACGCGCCAGAGGTACATCCTAATAGATTGCCTGTCAGATTTACACTGACAGGCAATAATGCTCTGGTATACTAAGTATACCAAAGCATTATAGCAGCGATCTAAAGATCGCATAGTAAAGTCCCCTAGTGGGACTAAACAAATCAGTAAGTGAAATGTGAAATAAAAATGATTAATAAAAAATACAGTGAAAAAATAATTAAAACCATTTTTTCCCATGTAAAAAAGAAATAAAAGTACACATACACTACCGTTCAAAAGTTTAGGGTCACTGAAAAATTTCCTTATTTTTGCAAGAAAAGCACAGTTTTTTTCAATGAAGATAACATTAAATTAATCAGAAATACACTCTATACATGTGCTAAATGACTATTCTAGCTGCAAACGTCTGGTTTTTAATGCAATATCTACATAGGTGTATAGAGGCCCATTTCCAGCAACCATCACTCCAGTGTTCTAATGGTACATTGTGTTTGCTAACTGTGTTAGAAGGCTAATGGATGATTAGAAAACACTTGAAAACCCTTGTGCAATTATGTTAGCACCGCTGTAAACCGTTTTGCTGTTTAGAGGAGCTATAAAACTGACCTTCCTTTGAGCTAGTTGAGAATCTGGAGCATTACATTTGTGGGTTCGATTAAACTCTCAAAATGGATAGAAAAAGAGAGCTTTCATGTGAAACTCGACAGTCTATTCTTGTTCTTAGAAATGAAGGCTGTTCCATGCGAGAAATTGCCAAGAAACTGAAGATTTCCTACAACGGTGTGTACTACTCCCTTCAGAGGACAGCACAAACAGGCTCTAACCAGAGTAGAAAGAGAAGTGGGAGGCCCCGCTGCACAACTGAGCAACAAGACAAGTACATTAGAGTCTCTAGTTTGAGAAATAGACGCCTCACAGGTCCTCAACTGGCAGCTTCATTAAATAGTACCCACAAAACGCCAGTGTCAATGTCTACAGTGAAGAGGCGACTCCGGGATGCTGGCCTTCAGGGCTGAGTGGCAAAGAAAATGCCATATCTGAGACTGGCTAATAAAAGGAAAAGATTAATATGGGCAAAAAAACACAGATATTGGACAGAGGAAGATTGGAAAAAAAGTGTTATGGACAGACGAATCGAATTTTGAGGTGTTTGGATCACACAGAAGAACATTTGTGAGACACAGAACAACTGAAAAGATGCTGGAAGAGTGCCTGACGCCATCTGTCAAGCATGGTGGAGGTAATGTGATGGTCTGCAGTTGCTTTGGGGCTGGTAAAGTGGGAGATTTGTACAAGGTAAAAGGGATTTTGAATAAGGAAGGCTATCACTCCATTTTGCAACGCCATGCCATACCCTGTAGACAGCGCTTGATTGGAGCTAATTTCATCATACAACAGGACAATGACCCAAAGCACACCTCCAAATTATGCAAGAACTATTTAGGGAAGAAGCAGGCAGCTGGTATTCTATCTGTAATGGAGTGGCCAGCGCAGTCACCAGATCTCAACCCCATAGAGCTGTTGTGGGAGCAGCTTGACCGTATGGTACGCAAGAAGTGCCCATCAAGCCAATCCAACTTGTGGGAGCGGCTTCTGGAAGCATGGGGTGAAATTTCTCCTGATTACCTCAGCAAATTAACAGCTAGAATGCCAAAGGTCTGCAATGCTGTAATTGCTGCAAATGGAGCATTCTTTGATGAAAGCAAAGTTTGAAGGAGAAAATTATTATTTCAAATAAAAATCATTATTTCTAACCTTGTCAATGTCTTGACTATATTTTCTAGTCATTTTGCAACTCATTTGATAAATATAAGTGTGAGTTTTCATGGAAAACACAAAATTGTCTGGGTGACCCCAAACTTTTGAACGGTAGTGTATATGGTATCGCTGCGACCGTAATGACTTAAACAATAAAGTTAATATGTAATTTAAACTGCAAGGTGAACACCGTAAAAAAAACAACACAAAAAACATTGGTAAAATTGCTATTTTTTTCCATTGCCCCCCAAAAAAGTCATAATAAAAGTTAATCAATAAGTCCCATGTATCCCAAAACAGTACCAATCAAAACTAAGTCTCGTCCCGCAAAAAAAAAAATCAAAAAAATCACTACATTGACGGAAAAATAAAAAAATTACGGCTCTTGGAAAGCGACATTGCAAAAACAAATAATTTTAGTGTTTTTATTGTGCAAAAGTCGTAAAACATAATAAACCTTATACATATGTGGTATCGTCATAATCGTACTAACCCATGGAATAAAGGTAACATGTTATTTATGCCACACAGTGAACAGTGTCATTTTAAAACGGATAGAACAATGGCGGAATTTCAGGGATTTTTTCTATTCCCCCGAAAAAAAGTTAATAAAAGTTAATAAAAAAATTATATGTACCCCAAAATGGTGGCATTGAAAACTAATCCCTCAAAAAACAAGTCGTCATACAGCTATTTCGACAGAAAAATAAAAAAGTTAAAGCTCTTTGAATGCTAAGGGGTTAAAGGTCTAGCAGAACACAATCCCATTTACAACTAAACTTACAAACACTTCCCACTATGGTCTATTTCTTATGGTTTGATTCACATATAATTGTTGATATGCACATGTTCTGTATAGATTAATGGTGAGCCACGAGAATAATCTCCTCTAGTGGGGTTATGTAGTTTACTTTACTCATCATGTCCCTGCAGTAGCGTAACTACAGACATGGCAGAGCACACAGTCGTACCTAGGTCCTGGTGCCTGAAGGGGGCCCAAAGACCCCTCTGCCACATAAGAATTCAACAGTGCAATAAATAGCATTTGACAATTGGTCATTTCTACTCTCCTTAAACAGTACTTTTAGTAGTTTATCTCCATGGGGCTCATGGGACCGCTGTTTATCAAAGCATTCTTCTGCGAGGGGATGATAGTCTTTACAGGTGACTTAGTTTCTACTTCTCAGTAGATGATCAGCTCAACTCATTGATTCTGATCTTGGTTAAGTAGATATCCACAGACAAGAAGACACAGATGTTGTGGTGTCCTAGACTGCAGAGACAAAAGTCAACGTAAACATCTTTTTTTTATTATGAAAGATGAGTAGTCACTGAGAGGATAGTGAGTCTTTAGAGGACCTACCAAAAGATCCCCTACAACATAGTCACAGCTGGCAGATTCCTTATAACTTAGTTCCTGCTGACAGATGCCCTATAACATAGTCCCCGCCAACAGATCCCTTACAACACAAGGCCTACTGACAGTTCCACTATAACATAGTCTTTGCTGACAGATCTCCTATAACAAAGTCCCTGTTGACAGATCACCTATAATATAGTTCATGCTGACAGATCTCTTGTAATATGGTCCCTGCTGGCAGATTCCCTATAACAAGGCAACTCTTGAAAGATCCCCTATAACATAGTCTCTGCTGACAGGTATTCTATAACATAGTCCCAGCTGACAGGTCTCCTTCAACATTGTCCCAGTTGACAGATCCTTTATAACATAGTCCTTACTGATAGATCCCCTATAATATAGTCTCTGCTGACATGTCTCCTATAACATAGTCTTTGCTAACAGATACTCTTTAGCATATTCCCTGCTGACAGACCGCTTTTAACATAGTCCCTGATGATATGCAAAAATAGGGATTGATACATAGTATATTTAGTTGAGATATATAAAAAAATATAAATGTCTATTTTTACCTACTGTAAGTTGAGCCAACCACCGAATAATTTATATAAAATAACTAAGTTAATTATGTGCCATACTTAAAAATGTAGAATAAACAGAGACTTTAAAGGGGTTGTTCCACAATAGACAATATATAGGTGATAGTTGTCTGATTGCTGGAAGTCTCCCACCGATCACAAGAACGCGGGTCCCAAACACCCAGATCCTGCACATTGCACCTTCTGCAGCGCTGATGACGTTGAAGTGATGCATCGCATATATGGCCCTGATGCTGCTGGGCGTCAGGACCTTGTATGAGTTTCCACACGCTGAGAAAGCTTGAGGGCACCCGGAGGAGAGACGAGGAACGATGAGGTGAGTAGTATACTTTATTTTTTGTACTGCATGGCTGCGTTTGTTGCACCACATAGTTAGTGGGAAGATACAACAGATTTATTAAGGGACGTGCGCTTCTTAATAAATCTGTCGCATCTTACGCCAGCAGAGCAGATAGCTAAGACAGGCATATGAAACGACAGTCTAAGTAGATCTGTCCTAACGTCTGTTCGACTGACGGATTTAGCTGAGCGCTGTACTCTGCTTTTTCCGCCATTCCCATAGCCTTTGAATAGAGTGATAGTGCATGACCGCAGTGAGAAGGAACAGGGGGTTCAAAACCCCTGTTCTTGTGATCGATGGGGGTCCCCGCTATCAGACAATTATCACCTATCCCGTAGATAGTTGATAATTGTCGATTCTGGGAATACCCCAGTTAAGCCTTTCTTGTTTCAGCTTCTGAAAAGTTTTTATTTTAATTACTTTCTCATAGTTGGGTGAAGTGACTTGCCTCGATCTATTATTCATGAATTTAAATGTTTGCGAGATTGACTATTTAAATGTGACCTTAATCTATATAACTCTACAGGACAAGTGCCCCCAACTCCATATAATCAATGCACTCCTTCATAGCCACATTATTCCACAAGAAATGAGATCCTAGACTTTGTCTTGTTTTGGATACAATAAAATGGCAGCAGGTGCCTGCAGGTTTCAGAACTTAGCCCTGCTATCTGATAAAGTTAATAGAGTGGTTGAATTTTTGCACTCATTAGATAGATGTTGGGAATCCTGCTGGAGGCTTTGGTTAATCCAACTCTGAATATGTTAATCAGGAGAATCAGTAACCTATCCTCCAAGACATGGAGCCGCAGGCTGGGCCCCTGCATCTGCTCTTATTGCCTTTCCTCTCCTCTGTTCTCTGACTGAGTTATCAGTATGGTAGTGCTCATCTTCGCAGGTCGTAATAGAAAGGGACAGATAAAATTGAGAGGCTTAATGTCATCCATATACTGGTTCTTGCTGGGCTTTATTCGATGCACATTCCAGCTTAGGAGCTCTTCCTGCATCCTGCTCTAAGGCCGGATTAATGTGGTTACTTTAATAAGACACAAGTAAAATCTGTACTCATTTGTAATTAACTCTCACTTCCATCCTCCCATATGATTAGAATAATTTAGCTATTATTTAAACTCCAGTGCTTTTCTTAGTGCTAAATACAAGATTTATTTCAAAAACTGAGCGCTGTTCAGTGCAATTATATATATTAAACATGCATAGGACCGAACACCCAGTAGGAGTGGATATATGTATATACGGTTATAGGAAAAAGGTCCCTATTATCGTATGGAATGGTTTTTACATTTTACACAAAATATAATGTTAGAGAACCAGAACCTAAAGAAATCCTTGGCCTACATTCATTATTAATGGTGTATTTTGCACCAATAAAATTGGAGGGAAGTTGGTTTGAATTGCACCTAATTTATTAAAAGTTGCACACATCTTACTTTGGTGCATTTGGAATTGTCTGTTTTCAGACCTGTTATCCACGTCACTACCGAGTCAAAGGCCTGGTTACCACGTAGTGTAAACTCTGCGGAATTTCCGCAATGGAATTGTGTGCGGAATTTCCACAGCATTACAGTAGCAGGAAAGTGGATGAGATTCAGAAAATCTCATGCCCACGCTGGGAAAAAAAATGCAGCATGAACGTTAATAAATTGACCTGCAGTGCGGAATTTAATTCCGCAGCATGTCAATTTATGCTGCGTTTTTCTTGATTTTCTGTTGCGGGTTTTCCCCATTGAATTCAATGGGGATGCAAAACCCACAACAGAAAGCCCAGTGTTGCGACTTTTGCAGTGTATTCGCAGCAATTACACCACGAAAATCGCAACTACGGAAAATAAAAAAAATCATACTTACCCAGAACGTTCTCCTCCTTCCTGTAGTCTGGCCTCCCTTTGAAGGCGTTGCATCCTATGTGACCGCTGCAGCCAATCACAGATGACCAAGTCAAGTCAAGATGACCAGATATTCCTCTGAATATGCAGTCTAATGTGCCAGAGACATGTTATAGCGCAACAGGAGCAGAGGAGATTGATATATAGTTTAGTGGGCAAAGACTTATAGTAGAATTTATAAATTAGTGATCTAAATCTCTGCTCATTTTGGCATTAAGAGTCCAGCGGACAGCCCCTCGCACAACGTCTATAAAAAGTTACTATAGTAACTAGGGCCTATGTAATAAACTACACGGGCCCCTGTTACTATAGTGACTGACAGTATAGTTACCCTACTCGTTCTGGAGCGCAGTGGAGGTTTTGACGTCTCTTCGCATCATGAGGTCACAATGCTGTGCGCCGTGCCTGACATCACGACGCTGGATGGAGTCAGGACCTCCTCTGTGCCTGGAGTCGAAGAGGGGGTAAGTATACTAATACTATACTATTACGAGTGCTGCACCCCCTTCAAAACAGCTAATTGGCAGTCGGACCCCAACCCATCTGCTATTGATGGCCTATCCTGAGGATAGACCAAACATTTTTAGGGACTGGACAACCCCTTTAAGCCTACCATGTGGTAGGCTTAGATGGTATGATCCTGTCTGCTGGTCCCTGTATCTAAGCCAACCACATGGTAGGCTTAGATATATGGCCCATGTGTGATCTTGTCTAATGGGCCCTGTATCTAAGCCTACCACAAGGTAGGCTTAGATACAAGGCTCCAGCAGACAGTAATCTTATACTGTAAAAGATTACTGTCTGCTGGACTCTGTATCTAAGCCTACCTTGTGATAGGCTTAGATACAGAGTCCAACAGACATTATCACACATGGGTCCTGTATCCCTGTATCTAAGCCTACCACATATGTTACTAATGTTTTTATTTTTGTGTTTTTTCTTTACAGGTTTGGTTGTTGGATTACATGGGATTCGAGGACTAATTCGATGATGGATTTTTTTATTCTCAATAAAATGGTTAACGTGGGTTGTGTGTTTTTTTTTTTTATTTCACAAAAATATTTTTTCTGTGTATTTGTATTTTTTTTAAACTTTATTGCTACCGCCTTAGTAATGGCCACTGGCTGATTGACAGCATCCATTACTAAGGTGGGGCTTAGTGTTAGCCGGTGCAGAGGCTAACACTAACCCCCATTATTACCCCAGTACACACCGCTCCAAGGGGTGCCGGGAAGAGCTGGGTACGATCCATTACTTAACTATCTGTAGTGATGGTCGGGCACTGGCACTGGCACGGCTGCAGGCTGGTATTATTAGGTTGGGAAAGCCAAAAAACAGTGGCCCTTCCGACCCTGGTAATGTTAGGCTGCTGCTGCTGTGTTGTATCTGGCTGGTCATGAAAAATAGATGGTTAGGTACTGTATCACACCTGGCTCTTCTCGGTACCCCTGGTGGCAGTGGGTACCGGAGTAATAATGGGGGGGTTAGTGTTAACCTTTTCACTGGCTAACATTAAGCCCCACCTTAGTAGTGGATGCTGTCAATCAGCCAGCGGCCATTACTAAAGCGGTAGTAGTAAAGTTTAAAAAAATACAAAGACATACGAAAAAACATTTATTTGAAATAAAAATAAAAAACACACAACCCCCATTAACCATTTTATTGAGAATAAAAAAAGCCGTAATCGAAGTAGTCCTCGAATCCGAAGAAGTCCAACAACTGAAAAAACACAAAAAAAAATAAGTAGCACATAAAAAAGCAAAGCAATTATTACCTTTCCTTTCCTGGAGCCGCATTGTCAGTGAGCTGGCCCCTATATCTAATCCTATCATGTGTGATACTGTCTGCTGAGCCGCTGTATCTAATCCTATAATGTATGATACTGTCTGCTCAGCCACTGTATCTAATCCTATCCATAGATATAGGATCGTAATGCTATAGATATGCTGTCTCCTATATACACATATACATACACACACACGTTTTTTTGGGAGGCATATGTATTGGGGCTATTTCCCCTGACATTTTAAGACCTTAGTGACGCCCCCGGCTGCTAGTGCTGCAGCGTTGGATCGGCCATGAGAAGAATTTGGGAGGGGTGCGCAAAGAAGTACTTTTGCACCGGGGTCCATGAGCCTTTAGCTATGCCCCTGCTCAGTAAGCTTGCCGACTGGACACCTAAGCCCAGAATGCGCTTTAATTTAAGTGAATAAAATGTAAGTTATACTAAATCTTTTCCCACAATCTACTCAGACCCTCCTGCTCTATAATCGCTGCCTGTAGATTGAATTGCATGTACAACATGACATGTTCCCTTTAAGAATTTTTGATAAGGAGCAGGATTTATGGTTTCCTTAATAGTGGCAAGTTGTCCTGGTCCTGAACAAAACATGCAAGCTCTATCACTCTGTCATCAGCACATTTGATGATTCTTTGTTGGGTGCCATGCAAATCACATTTGGGAGATCTGCTCTCCTCCATACATCTTTCTTTAATCAAAAAGTAGATCAGCTTCCGGCACGAGGAAAAGGGGAAACATTCCAGAAAAAGTTAAAAAAACATACAGGACTGTAGATCATCCCAACATGACTTGTGTTGTACCATACAAAACCTGTGTAGACCTGCCGTATGTTGCATATTGAGTTTTCACTATTAAATCAACTGTCCAAATGACTCAAGAAACAATTTATATATGTATTTATTTATTTATTTGCTAATGTAAGAATATCATTGATGTTGCTTTTAGACAGTAATTTCCACTTTTCTTCTCTCCCATGAATTCCATTTTTGACCTATCTCTTTGGTATTGGGGAGTCATGCACATTGACCCAAGCTGAAGCTACACCTCCAGTCCTTTGCTGTTCTTCTGAGATACTTTGTGGAATCCTGGATGATTTGTTGCTGCTCTCTTGAAGTAATTTTGTCAGACCTCTCTCTGTTGCAAGTCCCCCTTCTTATGAGCGAGACAGAGCTAATGTCTAATGTGACAACCAGGCAAACATAAGTGAAATCTGAAAGGGTGGAAATACTATTTGAGCTCACTTTATATACCTATTCTATATGATAGTGTTAAAACAATTGTACTAATACTCAAGTAAAAAAAAAAAGTAGTAAACATAAATAAAAGGAAGTGCCTACAGTGAAAATGGATAAATATGCGTTAAGGACTTCATAAGCAAAACTGTCCACCTATTTATGTGCCGGAGTCTTCCTTCGATCACTGTAGATTTGGTTTATAGTTCATGTCCCCTCTCTAAATTCAAAGTATGATAATTTCAGGAACACCATTGCCATGCACACCTATGTGATATATAGGTTTCTATACAGAGGAAGTCATCTTCCTCTTTACCTCTGCACTCCATCCCACCCCTCCCACCATTCAGAGACAGACTTTTTTTTTCCCTTTTGAAAATCTATTTCATTTGATTTTATTTCTGCCTATGAAACAGAGAACTGCAGATTGAAAGCATTCAAGGGCCATTGAAGAAGGGAAGAAAAGAGGCCCTCCGAGTTTTATTAGAAATAAAGATCCGCAATAAAAATCAATTTCTGCCTCTTTATGCAGTTTAAATGACAAAGTAAGAAACCATTGTGCCCCAGCAAAGTAATTCAGCAGAGGGGAGAAGGGATGCGACCTGCAGTTGGCAGATTTAAATGCGATATGGTCTCCCTAGATAATAGGACAAATGCTTTATTTTCGTATAGGGAGGGGTTTGGAAAGGATGAGAAAACTATCTGTGATTTTTCAGGGAATGGAGCTTACTTTTCACTTGAGAGTTATTACAGGGAGGCTTGCTCAGTATTTGGGGCTTTATAAGCAGCCATGGAGTTTACGCTACTGGTATTATATATACATTTTATTTATATATAAGTATCACCAGCACCTCACTATATAAATCTCCCCAACGTACTCCTATGGGTGCAGCCATTTTTTGGGCTGCACTAATATTCATGAGAGGGCAGCTTATTAGTTCAGTAGGAAGAAGGAGGAACAATCTGAGGGTCGATACATATGGCGTTGGCGTCCATAGCAGCAAAGCCTGTAAAGTGGTGTTTGGAATCAATAAGGTTAATTGGCAAACCTCTATAGACAGAAAACTTTACAATCTACAGTCCGAGCAACTAAAATTAGTATTACAGATCTCCTGCTGAACAGAAAGGCTTCTCTTGGGTCATTCTCTAAAAACAGAAAAAGCAACAACTGCAGGCAGGCTGACCACATGTAAACTACTGGCTCCTGACAGTGGAAGGTTAAAGGGGTGGTCCAGGATTAGTAAACCATGGCATATTTCAAAAACAGTGCCACACCTGTCCATGGGTTATGTCTGGTATTGCATCTCAGAGCCGTTGAAGCGAATAGGGCTATACTGCAATACCACTTACAACTGTGGACAGGTTTGGCGTTGTTTATGGAAAAAGCAGCCATATTTTTCAAATCCCAGGATTCCCATTTAAGCCAAATGGAAGCAGGAACAGTTAAAACTGGAAGAACCTTTATTTTTTTTTCAACTTCTGTACCTATAGTTTAAGAGATCAAAGTAAAAGAAGACATAAAAACTGTTATGTATTCACTTTCACAAATAAAATAATGGACATACACTGTACGTTTCTAGAGGCCAACAATTTAGCAATGTATGACATTTTTAATTTAAATTTTTTTTCTAAACAATTTGGCAATGAGCAGACAAGGGGTTTTCGTCTGTAATACTTGGGAACATGCAGTCATTAGGTCATTTAAAGGGGTTCAGATCTTGTTGTCACTCATGAATAAGGAAGGATATTTTATGTCTTCCAAATGGAAAAATGAGCGGATATTTCAATGGTGCTTTACTTTTCTTTTTTTCTGGATTAACAGAAATTATTTAAATTTAGGATTCTAGTCGTTGGATTTAAATGTTTCATTTTCAATGTTCATTGAAAAATATTAAATGAGCAGTAACTTTAAAAATTACAAATTTATCCCATTTCCAGGGTTTGTTTTTTCTGGCATTATTTGTCACATTATATCATCTTAACCATTATTCGTAGAGTTCATTTTCAAACTGATTCAAATGTTCAGTTGAAAACAAAATATTGGCGTGATATTTTTAAAATCCACAGCACAAATGTGTCCTTTCTTACCTTTCCTCTTATGTCAACATATCCGGTGATGTGTGGTGCGACATAACCAGCATTGAAAAAAGAAACATGATTTTGTGATACTCTGTCACAGGGGCGTTATTAGTGAGCATGGGGCCCCATAGCTAAATTTTGAATCGGCCCCCTATGTTACAACAGGTACACACATATACACAAATGTGCATACTAGTATATACACATATATAAAAACATATATAAAAAACATACATATGTGCATACATACACATATGTACAAAAATGAGACAGAACTACGCATATTCATATACAGTATACACAAAAAAAGACACAGAAGCATGCAAATACATTAAAGGGGTTTTCCAGGTTTTGGGATGTTTTTTTTTATACTTTCAAGTATTGCAAAAACGGACAACCGATGTGGTTAGGCCACACCTCTAATCCCGCCCATACACACCCAATTCAGCTCACACAGTATCATGCTTCCATGGTGCCTCCCACAGTAAAATGCCCCCCTAGAACTCTCACCCTATAGCTGCCTCCACACAGTATAATACCCCATATTGCCTCCCGCACAGTATTTTACCGAATAGCTGTCCCCACAAAGTATAATGCCCCCATAGCTGTCCCCATACAGCATAATGTCCCCATAGATGCACCCATACAGTAAAATGCCAACACAGGTGCCCAATACAGTTTAATGCCCACACAGATGCTCCATACAGTATAGTTCCTCCTTAGCTGCCACCATACAGTATAATGCCCCATAGTGCCTAATAAAAAAAAAAAATACATGGGCTACATTCACACAACAGTGAAAAAAAAAAAAGGCCATTAAAAACTGATTAACTGTCAGGCCTCATGCACACGACCGTATTGGTTTTGCGGTCTGCACACGACTGCAAAAAAACTTTGTTGTGCATATGTGTGTTATCCGGAACCACGGATCCACAACAATTCACAAGTATTGGTGAATCCGCAAATCCGCACTGTAAAATTGCGGCCGCAAAAATATGGTTATGAGCATGAGGCCTCAGTTTCTCATGGCCATTTTGCATCAGTGTGTCTCCAAATTTTCATCCATTTCCAGACCGTCAGTCCCTTTTTAATGGCCATTTGTCATCCGTTTGTCATCCATTTTTCATGGCTGTTCAAAAAAAAATTGATTTCCTTTGTCAGGATTTTTTTGTCCTAACCCCCTGAAAACATCACAGTGCCCATGTCGATAGTGCACCTATAGATAGTGCCCACATACTACCACAGTGCCCACATAGTGCCCAGTGCCCACTGTAGATAGTGCCGAAGGGCCCACAAATTGCCCACATATAAAGTGCCATAGTGCCCACATATAAAGTGCCAATGCCCACATAGATAGTGTCAGAGTGCCCATGTAGATAGTGCCACACACAGTGCACATGTAAAAGGCACCACAGTGTCCCCTGTAGATAGTGCCCATGTAGATAGTACCACAAACCCTTGAAGATAGTGCAACCCCACTCCCTGTAGATAGTACCATTGGGGCTCCCTCTAGGAGTGGAATCCCCGTCCAGAGCATCGGCAATGTACTGGCCAGGGATTCCGCTCCAGGAGTAGCCCCTGACATCACTGTCCACATATGGACAGTGATGTTAGGGCTTTGAAATTCCAGAATTCCCGGCCAGAGCGTCGGCAACACTCTGAACGGGGCGCCGCTCCTGGAGGAGCCACTGACATCACTGTCTATATATGGACAGTGATGTCAAGGGCTTTCCCAAGACAAGAGTACCTGGGCAGAGAGCTTGCATTGATCTCGCAGGGAACTCCATAGTTGAATGCTGAAGCAGGGAGCTGACCGTACCTTGTTTCAACATTGGATTCAACTGTATCTGTGTACTGAGGACACAGACACAGTTGACACTGGGACACTGCCCGGAATCTGGGACTGTCCCACTGAATCCGGGATGGTTGGGACTCGGGAGGTATGCATACGGTGGGGGTCCGAAACCCAGACTCCTCACCGATGAGCCATTGTGGCTGCCTCCGGGCACCGGAAGCTTTGCAGGGCTGGCACATGCATAAACAATAGATATACATACACATATATTAACACAGATAAACAAGAATGAACACAGATACGTGCATATATGTGAATATACACACATACACACAATCAAAAGCCTTCTTCCTGTACCCCTAGTCTCAAGTACAGAATAATAACAGTTAATAAACCATCCCCCTACACTAGCACCTATTGTATAGTACAGTGTTTACACCCAGGGGCTTAGCTAAGGGCTTATGGGCCCGGGTGCAAGAATTCAGCTTGGCCCCCCTACCCCTCTCCAACACCACCATCATCAGACCCCTGCGCACGCCTATGCCCAGACGCCTTGCCTAACAGCCCCCATAGTATAATGCCCCCACACAGTATAATGCTCCCATAGCTGCCCCTCACAGTATAATGCCCCATACAGTATAATGCCCTTCATAAAAGCCCCATACCGTATAATGCTCCCCATATTAGCCCCCACAGTATAATGCCCCACATAGCTGCCCCCATACAGTAAAATTCCCCCCATACAGTATAATGCCCCCATATGAACTTCCCATACAATATAATGCCCCCCATATGAGCTCCCCATACAGTATAATGCCCCCATATGAGCTCCCCATACAGTATAATGCCCCCCAATATCAGCCCCCCATACAGTATAGTGCCCCCATATCAGCCCCCATATTGTATAATGCCCCCATATCAGCTCCCCATACAGTATAGTGCCCCCATATCAGCCCCCATACCGTATAATGCCCCCCATATCAGCTCCCCATACAGTATAATGCCCCTCCATATCAGCCCCCTATACAGTATAATGCCCCTCCATATCAACTCCCATACAGTATAATACCCCCATCTTATCAGCCCCCATGCCATATCAGCCCCCCATGCAGTATAATGCCCCCCCATATCAGCCCCCCATACAGTATAATGCCCCCATATGTGCATAATAGAAAAATAGCATAATTACTTACCTATCCCCGTTCCTTCGCCTCCTCCAGTGTGTGCTATGAGTGACTCGGCGCAAATAGGCGCGATGATGTCGCTACATCCCGTCTGCCTGCGTCAAGCCGCTCAGGGCACAGTGAATGCTGGAGCAAGGAGACGTCAGCTCATTGCTCCAGCATTGAATGGAACCGGGACCTCGATGAGTGACTCGCGACCCCCCGGAAGTCTTCACACGACCACCCAGGGGGACGTGACCCACAGTTTGTAATGTATTGTGTTGTATTGTGCAGTTTGCGGTGGAGAGAGGAGGGGGGCTGTAATTTAACGGGCCCCCCCTCCACCGCAAACAGCACAATACAAAAAATTACAAGACAACACAACACATTACAAGGCAACACAATACATTACATTACAATACATTACATTACAAGACAACACAATACATTACAATTCAGTATCTGCAGCTCACCTGGAGTCCTCCGCACCGACTCTACCACTGCACTGGCTGGAAGACGTGTCACATGACAACACGGTCACATGGTACACGAAGTAACCAGGAAGTAACCGGCTTCACGGCACAGAAAATGTATTTAACAAGCACGCTGTAAGGCAACGGGGGCCCGTAGGGACCCCAGGCTTAGGGGCCCGGTCGCAACTGCGATTTCTGTGACCCCTATAGCTACGCCACTGTTTACACCCCCTTGTCAGTTCTGTAAAACTGTATATAATACATTGTCTTCACTGTTTAGTTGAGGTTGCAACACGCATTGGTCCAATCAGTGCTGTGCTTGGCTCCTCCCCTTCAGTCTTCAGGACTGCCAGGATATATTACCAACCTTACCTGCCCAGGACCTTACGCCATTATTTAACTTATAATAAAATTCAGATACCTTCTATGTGGAAGTGGCCACAGATTTATTGATTGTAACACAACTCGGCATCCTTATCACCTTTCTCCTCTTAATCCTGTAATGCCGATGATCACTGTTAGGCCCTGTTCACACTGAGTTTCTTTGCAGGAGGAAAATTCTGCCTCGATTTTCGCTGCACTTTTCGCTCGCGCCCATTGAGTGCTAAGGGCAAAAAACGCCGCGAAATATGCTTTCTCTGCCTCCCATTGATGTCAATGGGAGGTCAGAGGCGTAAACGCCCGAAGATAGGGCATGACGCTTCTTTTTACCGCGAGACAGTTTTTGCGCTCGCGGTAAAAAACGCCTCCACCTCCCATTGAAATCAATGGGAGCCATTTTCGGCCGTTTTTTGACCCGGTTTCCAACGCGGTTTCCGCGTCAAAAAACGTGTCAAAAAAACTCTGTGTCAACAGGGCCTTATCAATCAGGCATGTAGGGTTCTAAATCCGCCTTCATAGCCATAGTTTTCCACCAAGGAGGGGAACTGAGAAACCTACTCAGTCCCCCGACCACCCCCACTAAGCAACGCCAGTCCCCGCTCGGCACCATCCAACAGATCCAAAAGGAAGATATCGAGCCCGATGCACTCCATTCGGCGCAAGCAAATCTGCGTTATCCCCTTTCAAGGACTGATGCTGCAATCCCACTCCACCTATGGATTGAACATAACGTGACACCCGCACGTTGAGTAACCTGCACACTTTGTCCAAAGCCATGTCTCTGGCACCGTGCCAAACTGTACGAGCCACAATTTCGGACCACACCACTACACACCGCACAAAAAGTTGTTGAAAGAGCCCCAGATTAGTGCGAATTAATGACAACAATTCGGCCATTTTTACCTGACCAATGTCATTCCCCCCCGTGTGTACTATAAGGACAACAGGTCCATCCGTGTGCTTGCTAACCGCCACTATTTCTGGCAGTAACTGCACCCAACGTAGTCCCCGGACACCTTTCCAGTGGACATCGGCCTGGGAAAGGCCTAAATTCGGGCCAGGAGGCCTCCTTACAGCACGGACACCCACCCAATGCAGGTAGGAGTGCCCCATGACCCATATCTGGGGGGGGGGCGAGACCCTGATGAGAAAGAAATCGAGCAACTTAATAATGTGAAAGACGGGAAAGAGGGAATGACACAAGCAGCAACAAGAAATAAGCTAAAACAAAGTAGGGGGGAGACAGAAAAGGAAATACAAGAAACATCAAAGAAAAACACATCAACTACAAACCAAATCCCGCCTAACATAAGACTTATAACTATTAGAGCTTCATCTACCCAGGAGCATAATAGCGCCCAAGTCCAAACTCAAAGTGTCCGCTTCAGTGTTAGTGCCGATCCGGAAAGAATGAGTACCAAATTCGCTAGGCGGCAGCCCCAGTTATCTCAAACTAGCCTTAAATACTGCTTCAAATTGGAAACGCGACAATAGAGAACCGTTTTTGTGTATTAAAAATTGTAAACCGACCACCCGAACCGACACAAACTTTTTAACCAATGCCACAGGGCAGTACGGACCCCAACCCTCCCTATAGACAACTAGGAACCCCTTCCCATTTGGTCGGTCTTAGACCGCCTCACACAAACCCGAAGGGAATCACCCAACACCACGACAACAGGCCCGGAGAGTTCCGCCCCGTTTGTTATCACTGGGCGAAACCAATTCACCCACACGCAACGTGCAAAGAAAGCCAATGAAAAAGCCGCGCCAAACAAAGAACATTCATACGCATCCCGGCAAACATAACATAAAGTGGACAAAATCCGGCACAACAGCACGAACGACACTGGCCGTCTCGTATCGCGAGAAACCACCTCCTTCTTCCAACACTTAAGCATCTGTCATATTACAAACTCCTTAGTTACATCCCTGACTCCCCACAATTTTAACATAAAGGCCACCCTTGCTAAATGTTTACTAGCCGTGGCCGCACTGCAACCATCCTGACGGAGCCTGACCAGAAACTCGAGTGTGAAATCAAGGATAACAATGATCTTGTGATGAAAAATTACCCACCCGCAGATACAAACCACTGATTCCATGCTCTGCAATGACTGCTCCAAGTCGACGGTACTACAGAGCCCTTCAACAGACTCATAAGTTCTCTTCGACCAGGGCCCACAAGTGAAGAGGGGGGAACTCCCCTTCTGCCAAAGCTGCAGGGTGCAATTCCCGGAAAAAGGACATCTGCGAATGAGACAAAGCATCGGCCATCACATTACAAACCCCCGGGATATGTTTCGCACTAAACCATACGTTCAGCTGTAAACAGTTCAAAACCAAGTAACGTAACAATGCTAGGACAGGTAAGGAACTGGACGACAGGCCATTCACCGCATGCACAACAGCCATATTATCAGTCCAAAATATAATCCGCTTATCCACCATCCTATGTCCCCACAAATCTAAAGCAACTATGATTGGAAAAAGTTCTAGCAATGTCAAATTACGTACTAACCCTAAATCACTCCAATGAGAAGGCCAAGGGGACCTACACCAACTCTGGCCTAAGATTGCCCAAAACCCATCGCTCCCAGCTGCATCTGTCAACAGTTCCAAATCCACGCTTGACACTTCGGGTTCCTGACAAACGGCCGGCCCATTCAAGGAATTAAAAAAAGACTGCCACACAAACAAATCCTTCTTCATGCTGGACGTTACCCTAATAAAATGATCCGGTCTCTGAATTCTCCTAGTCGCCGAGAAAAAACACGCCCCATGGGAATGATGCGACAAGCAAAAACCAATAAACCCAACAATGACTGCAGCTGCTTCAACGTCACTTTTTTTTAGACACAATTACCTGGTAGATTTGGGAACTTATCATCGGGCAACTTATCATCGGGCAACCGAAAAATTTTCTGTATGGTATCGATTTCAATACCCAAAAAGGACAAAACAGTCACAGGGCCTTCCGTCTTTTCTTCTGAAATAGGTACTCCAAAACGAGCCATCATCTGGTGAAAAATCCGCAACAACGCACTGCACAAACCAGAGCCCTTAGGGCCTACGAAAAGGAAATCATCCAAATAATGAATGACCGAAGAAAACCCAGACTCAAAACGAATACCCATTCTAAAAAGGAACCAAACATTTAAAAATAGCTGCAAGATATATAACATGCCATGGGAAGTCACATGTCTACATAAAAGGAACCGTCTAAACAACAACAACCTAGCAAATGAAAACACTGTGGATGAAGCGGCAACAAACGGAAAGCCGCTTCAATATCGGATTTTGCTAAGAGCGCACCCTGCACTGCTGACTGTACTAACCTACTAACCGAACCGCAACATCAAAAGAGGTGTACGAAACCGCCACATCCTCCCTGGAGATCTCATCATTGACCAATCCCCCCGGAGAAGGGAAAGGTGGTGAATAAACTTAAACGTCCCCCACTCTTTTTTGGAAACCAGGCCAAGGGGGGAGACCCTCAGATTAGGATAAGGCGGCTCACTGAATGGACCAGCCATTCTGCCCAACTCTACCTCCTTTGCCAGTTTTTTACGCGCTATATCAACATTCTCATTGATCGACTTCAAATTGTCGGCCAATAACAAGGTTGAGGAATACTCAAACGGAATAACTAAACAGTACAAAAAAACACTAGTGAGCACCTTAGCCTCCCGCCTCCAGTGGTCGCGCTCTAACCACGGCTCCATCTCGAGAACGCTCACCGGCGTTCTCTGCTGCGCCGGAGGGAGGTGCCTTTATAGGCTGCTTACCTCTCCGGAAACACCTGAGCGCCGAATGAGCGCCCCCTTAGACGTAGCATTCATGTTTGAATTTGCACTTGGCAAAGAACCGACAGTGACCCTCGTTGTAGAGCCAACAGGCTCCGGTGGGTGAGCGGCCGAAGTTCCAGGGACGGAGCCCGGAGCCGCGGCCGCACTTTGAAAAAGGGGCGAGACTGTCTACTACCTTGAGCTAAAATCAGTTGCAGCCAAACATCAGTTGCCTTTGACGCCCAACCAATATCAGGCGTCAAATTCTAAATTCTTCGTCGTAGCGCCACCAGGCAAAATACACAAACAACTCGGCCCCCTTCTCAGGGTAGCGCTGGCAAATAACATGGGCCAGGGTAGAATAACCCTGTATCCAGTTGCCAAAAGTCTTTGCATCCTTAACCTTCTTGTCTGAACCTCTCTCAAATAAGCGCTCCTTATCCACCGTCACTTGATCAATGGAAACCAAAGACCAAATATCCACAAATTCGTTTTTCATATTGGTCTCCGCTGACAAATGAGTCCCAAGAGGAGCGAACCCACAGAACAAAGAATCCCTAAATGTCAAACTCAATAAATTAGCCACTCTCTCAGACATGTGCTTTGCCCCCCCCCCCCCGGTGGAACAGTGGGAACTGACACTCCCTCATTTGCACTTAAGCCAGCCACCACGGCTTTTAACACAGAAACCAAATCATTTCCAGATTATACAGTTTTGTTAAGCCATGCGTCACCGCATGCCGACTCAATTCCCAGAGGCCCCGCCGACTCCCAAGGGTAATTCGTCCACTTGCAGGGACACCGGAGCCACGGCCTGAAGCTCCCCAACCAATCCGGCAGGAGGAACAACCTGGGACGGCTGGACATGCTCAGCAGACAAATGACGCACCTCCTGACGTTGACCGTGTCTCTGCGTCCGCAAAGATTTCCTCGATGAATAACGCGGCCAATCGGACGAGGAGGATGAAGAAGAGAAGGAGGGTAAATCTCTGGAAGAGGATGAAGACCGCCGATCATGCGCCCTTTCTCTACCGGACCAGTAACGTCTGCGATGGCCATTGTGTTGACGTTTCCTCCCTTGTCTGGAACGCTCCCTCACCGGACCTGTGGAAGAAAAATCAAACAAGGCAGGAGAAGGGCAAGCAGTACGAACACTCTCCCTGGCACTACCATCCCTAGAACCGGCTCTACTCTACGTCAACCCCTGTGGGAAGGAGCCTGCAGGACCAGCTTGCAAAGGGTACAAAGCGCTTGCTGCAGCGGAAACTCCAGTGACAGGGCCGGGCTGTACACTACTCACCGCCTGCTTCCTTGTCTCAGGACCCTTCTTCCTCTTATGCGAGCCGCCATTTTGCTTCCTGCCAGCCCGAAGCTGAATCGGAAGTCCCACCTCCGCCCCCCTCCAACCACTTCCGGTTGAGCAGAGGCCATAGCAGTAAGTGATGACGTCATTGCCGGCTGCTCTCGAAAACATGAAGCAAGGCCCAGCTCCAGTGTACAAGCCTCGTGGTAGGCACCCATGGCGGACCAATCCCCTGCACCCACCTCACTCACCCCACGTGCAGGCACGCACAGCATCCCGATCCGCAGCTGCCGTCTGAGGGGGGTTGTACTGAGCAGGTGCCGGTTTAACAGCAGCCCTCCTAGCACTGTGGGGAGGGATGCCAGCGCGACGCAGGGGAGGGGAGGGCGGTACTACATCCACCGACGAAGCGCCGGGTGAACAGGCTTAGGGCCTGTGCTGATCCCATTACGCGGTGGCTCAGCACCCACTGCACGGCCATGGGTATGGACAGGACTGGGACTCAAACGGGCAGGGGCGGAATACGCGCTGCAGCCTACCTCGGGTAGCAGCTGCAGGCTGTTCCATGACCGGATCCATTTCTTCCTGTCTTCCCCTTGCCAACAGGGATTCCAGCCAGGCAGTCCCT
The DNA here is from genome assembly GCF_050947455.1 of Rhinoderma darwinii. Lineage (NCBI taxonomy): Eukaryota > Metazoa > Chordata > Amphibia > Anura > Rhinodermatidae > Rhinoderma > Rhinoderma darwinii. Next base: position 70,105,757 of record NC_134690.1, read on the forward strand.
TCTGAGGCCAACCGCTGTGCCACCTGGCACAAAAGATCTTCAGCCATCTGGAAATAGGACGTCCACCGATGCAAGAAGGAAAATGGAGGCTCAAGATCTTCCAGCTTTAATTGAAGGATGTTACTCACACTGCAACTGAAGGTAAGAGGGCGTTCTGCCCCAGATCCCACACTTATATTACCTTTACCACGCCCCTCTTACCCCTTGTAAAGCAATCCTCGTCATGGGCATTTTTTGTATATGTTAACTCCTTTACTTAACCCTTGCATTCCCTGACACTTTCCCTAAACAGTTCAGTGTCTAAATTTCAGAGGACTGTGCAGATACAGACCAATCAGCACTTCTCTGCTGATTGGTAGAGCAGCTTTTAGTCACTGAATTGCACAGTAGAACAAATCATTGACTGACAGGCTGCTCCACCAATCAGTAATTTCCCTTCACTGACAAAAACATGTTTAGTAATAAGGATAAAAGATATCGCTCAGAAGACAGAGCAGCGGGCCTTTCAAGTCCACTGGCTCCATAGCAGTGGTGTGGTCTGCCTCTATTGGAGGTACGAAACTGCTTTGTCACACGATTTTTATGCTATATGTGTCTCTGTGTAGCAACCCAGTGGTTGTAATGTGGATTGAAGCCTGTCAAGAGTTTTCCTTGCATGTCGCGATATTGTATTGAATTGGTTTCTTGAGAAATTGAAGTCCTTAACCAAATTCAAGATGGAAGTGCTGCAGTTTTGTAAAACTGGTGCATTGTAATATGGTATATAGTATATGTAATATGTAATATGGTATATGGTATAGTATGTTGTATCATTTCAGGTTGTGTGCCTTTCAGAGTAGAAGTAAAAAAAGAATAATTTTACCAATAATAAAATATAATAATAAAAAATAATTTTCACAATCAATAAGGCCTAATGTGTGGAATAGCAATGGCAGGGGTGGGCACAGAGGACCTGAACAGTACTGTATATATAACCCTTGCTTTCTAACTACTAATTTAAAGAGGTAGTCCCATTATATAATGTTATGGCATATCACTAAGATATGTCAAAACATTATGTTTGGTGAAGGTCTGACCTCTGCAACCCTGTCGATCCTGAAAACAAAAGGACAGAAGCCCCTTAGGCTTCCCTGCACAGCGGGTTGCCAGGAGTGCTGCTGTATAGGGAACTGCAACACAATTCCATTCAACTGAATGGGGCTGTGTTGCAGTTCTCTGCACAGCCAGTAGGCAAGTAGTCAAGTGATGGTATATCCTAGAGATAAAAAATAATGGAAAACCCCTTCAATGTGAGCAGGATGCTAGTCATAGGCCTCACTTATCTGCCAATCCACCAGTAATTGTGAACCATAGTTTCTTTAGCATAGTCCCTTGCATGCATTCTAACTGACAGTAGGAAGTTCTTTAATAAGTTACACAGGATACATATAACGTATGTCTATCGCTGGATAGTTGCATTGTTCTAGTGTTTGCTAATGCCATGCAATCAAAATAACCAGTTGTTGATTCTAGTTATCCTGGCTAAACCATTAATGTACAACTTCCCGATTGTCCCATATAACTCGACTTTACACTGAAATACTCACATTGTACTACCCAGTGCATTCATGTGAGCATTCATCTGGGTAGCAATCACTGGTCAGCCTGGTGTCATCTAGTTCTGACCAAAGACTAGTGACGAATATTTCTGTACTGGCTACCATATAACTAGACAGAAAGAAAATTAGCAAATTATAGGCTATATTTGAATGACATGGAATATACTATTGTCGTTTGGTTCTAGCAAATATATGCACAAGAGAAAAATATCTGCTTATCATCTTCTGTGTACGAAATGACAACAAGTGCACAGTCAGATAACCCACAGGTCGGCCACCCGGCATAAAGTGCATCGGAAAGCGATATATATCCAGCACTCTAGAATCAATAAAAGCATTACAACATCCATAAATAACGCTTACGTGTTTGGAACTTATTCATAGTTCTTAATTATAGCAAAGTCTGATCTATGGACGTTTGTATGCTACTATGGATGGAACATTTCGTTCTAGCCATTTGCTATTGAGAAACCAGCTTCACCATCTGAATTCCTTTGTCTTGTATACTCTCCGTGTTCAAAAATATACACAATATTCCATATGTGGTCTGACTAGTGATGTGTACAGGGGTAGAAATATGTTTAAATCATGTGCATCTATGCTCCTTTTGATTCATCCCATTATCTTATTTGCCTTGGCTACAGCTACCTGACACTGGTTGCTACAGTATCTCTGGCTGGAGAGGAAATCCAGTGCTAACAGAAATTCCAAAAAAAGTCCCATGGTAACTGCTTTATCTCACGAGAAAATGTGAATATGAATCGTTTTATAAGTCTTACATTTATAAGCTTTGTACTATAGTTTGAATGTTTCTTTAAGCAATAGTTATATTGTTCTTTTCTTTTAAATGATGTAAATGGTTAATTGTCACTAGAAAACATGGAACAAATAAAATGGCATTTACCTCCTGTGCCAAATCACCTCAACCTCACACACCCAGTGACTTTCAACCCTGAAGAAATAGCTTTTTATCTGTGTATTTATTCCTTGCAACAGCCATCTCAGCACAGATAGGGCATTTGGGCAGATTCATTTCTCAGTCTGGAAAACTTGACACTAAGGGGATTATTCAGACTTAGACTTTCTCAAGTCCCTGGTAATAGCCAGCAGGGAAGTGAAGGAAGCGATAAGACCAACAGGATGGCAGAGGGAGGGTCGGAAGAGAGCAAAGGGGGGTATAAAAAAATAGGAGACTAAGGGAATAGCAAACAACTGAGTAAAATGCTTGCATAAACACCATAAATAAGATTTAGCTATTTTGCTTTTTCTTACCATCAGCACTAAAGAGAATAAAGAGGGGCTGGGAGAAGCTTTGCAGTCTTTTTTAAGATGTTTCTGCTGAGGTACAGTGGAATACGACATTCCAGCTGCAAGCTTATCATTTTTGTGAATATGCTTTATCCATGCTGGAAATATCTCATCTTCCTTGAACGATTAATTATATAGGGACCTCTCAGAGCATGACCATAATACACATCTCTGTGCTTGGATTATGTTGGTGCTAATTATATAGAGATGTCATGGTCCCAACTCAATGCGGCAGATCATTTTATCATATTACAGAAACAATAATAATATTAATAATTAGTAGTCATATATTGTGTCTGAAGTACTTGTGACATAAATATTAAATACAATCCTATATTTGGCAATTATGGATGTCATATAGAGTGGAAGGGGGTTGTCTGGGTTTGGATAGTCCCTTTTCTTTTGGTAGGTCCCCAATGAATTGCTTATCGCAAGAGGTTTCTGGTCTCAACACTCGGATCCCCATAATCCGCTATTAACAGCAGGGAACCTGGTGTTCAGTGCATAAGGGTATATGCACACGATGAGAGGCTTTTACGTCTGAAAAGACAGACTGTTTTCAGGAGAAAACAGCTGCGTCGTTTCAGACGTAAAAGCTCCTCCTCGCATTATGCGAGGCGTCTGTGACGCTCGTAAATCTTGAGCTTCTCTTCATTGACTTCAATGAAGAACGGCTCAAATTACGTTGCAAAGAAGTGCCCTGCACTTCTTTGCCGAGGCAGTCAATTTACGCGTCGTCGTTTGACAGCTGTCAAACGACGACGCGTAAATTACAGGTCATCTGCACAGTACGTCGGCAAACCCATTCAAATGAATGGGCAGATGTTTGCCGACGTATTGTAGCCCTATTTTCAGACATAAAACGAGGCATAATACGCCTCGTTTACGCCTGAAAATAGGTCGTGTGAACCCAGCCTTACACTCCATCCCACTGAATGGACTGTCCACCAATTTTAGGCATGCCAAGTCCTTCAAAGTGACAGGGGGTCTTTGCAAGAGCACAAGATTCTGGCTAGAAGAGGAAAGTTTAAATTGGGGAACCCCCTCTATTAAGCCTCCTTCCCACACAGATTTCTCACGCAATTTAAGCTGCATCAAAAAACACTTCTAAAAATGTCAGTGTTAATAAAATGTAACATGCGGTTTTTTTTTATGGCATGTTTAGTGCCGTTTTGGTGGCGTTTTTCATTTAGAGTCATTTTTGTACATGCTTTTTTTTTATGGCATTTTTGAAGTCCTATGGAAGAATTGCTTAAAAAAATGCCATACCCGCAGCATGCTGCGTCTCAAGCCCTTTGAGCATCTTTGGGCAATGTAGATAATTTTATGTAATAACTACTGGAAATTCTAAGGAAATCTTAGAGAGTGACTAGAATGAACATTTAGCGAAATGTAGGAGACTTGTTGAATAGTAGTGGAGCTGAGTTCGTCATGTACGGTATCTATTTATTTTGTGCACAGTGGCCCACCTAAAAGCCAACAGAATGTATTACATCAATAAATTGGTCCAAATCCGCTGCATTTACAAACTCAACTCTACTACATTTGTACTTATTTTTTCGTTTATTTTGAATTTGAGGACCCTGGGTCTTTATGGTTGATATTAAAAAAAATACATGATTAATTCACCCATTACCAAGAAATGCAGTAGTATGTACGTTGTTTTAAATACATTTTGCATTAGGATCTATTGATCCTTTATGTGGAAAAGTAAGTTATTTGTAATTTTTTCCTTCCTGTTGTCATTTACCCAACCACTAATCTCTTGCATGCTCTCTTTACCCTCAGAATATTACCTTTGTATCTGGCACATAATAATAGTTATGATTAGCCAGCTATATAAACCTTATTATTATTATTATACTATATATTATTACATTCCTTGCATGAGTTTCAGTGATTAGGGTATGTTCACACAGAGTTTTTTAGCGCTGTTTTTGATGCAGAAACCACGTTGATTGATTTCAATGGGATGCTGAGCCTTTTTTTCCCGCGAGCGGAAAAAAACGCTCTTGGGAAAAAGAAGCGTCATGCCCTTTTTTCAGGCATTACCGTCTCTGACCTCCCATTGACATCAATGGGAGGCTGAGAAAGAGGTTTTCGCTGCGATTTTTGCCCACAGCACTCAATGGCCACGGCCGAAAAACGCAGCGAAAGACACAGCAATAAACGCGGCAAAGAGTGTGCAGGCAAGTCAAAATCTGCCTCAAAATTCCTGAAGGAATTTCAGTGTGAATGAGGCCTCATTGTTCCTGTGCAGGATTCTATTTGGTTTATGGATTATATTTAACGTCGGATTTAAAGGAGTTTTCCCACGTGGGACATTTATGACGTACCCACAGGATATGTCATAAATGTCAGATAGATCTCCAGAACGGGGCCACCGAAACCACGTTCAGCCACTCTGTGTTGTGGCTGAATGAGGTGAATTCCAAAGATGAAAAAGGTTATATGGTCGTGAGTTATGAAAACAGCATAGCTCGCTTAGCTACACTGTTTCTGTAGGTCTATAGAACTGAATGGTAGTCACGGAAACAGCGTAGCTCGCATGCTACGCTGCTTCCGTAACTGCCATTCTCTACTATGGGACTTCGTAAACCCCGACCATATAACCAGGAAGTGGCTGGGGAGGCAGAGAGAGCAGATAAAACTAGAACAGGGTTTAGGGTGCCCAGTTCTAGAGATAGGTGCAGGTCCCAGAGGTGGGACACGCATCTATCTGACATTTTTGACATATCCTGTGGGTTTGTCATAAATGTTCCTGATGGGAAACCCCCTTTAATTGAAAATGCATTTAGCACAGACTTCAGGTTTATGATTCCTGGCCTGCCCTCACTTTGCTTCTACCTGCTCCATGGTACTGCCCTGACTATCTGTTTCCAAATGCTGGAGTGTCGTGACTCATGACTAAGCTTGAGTTTGCTCCATGTTCCTTCATTCCAGGGTTCCTGGTCCCGTTCTGTTTATCACCACTTTAACTGTGACCGGTATATAAAACCAACGGCCTTCAACCTGTGACATAGCACAAAGCCAACTCCATTTCCGTGGAAAACCGTAGTTAACACCAAAATTTAGAGGAGTTTTCCAGGACTCTGGTATTGATGACCTATATGCAAATGGCTCTGCCATGCCCATGGGTTTACTTTCTAATGCTGCACCATTATTTGAACTTAGAAGAAATATTCAAATAAATGCATTTTAGATGAAGACAGAAAAATGAGGAATATAAGAATGGGCTTCCAGTTCAAAGCTGTCTGATTTTTCCCAAATTGAACCTTTTTTTAAGTAATGCAGCAAGAAAAATGAGCAGCAAGCTTACATAGGAGCTCATTTAAACAGAATAATAATTGAGTGAAATTCCATTGTGACCATGTGGAGTCAACTGTTCAGATGTCGATGCCAGCTTCATTGTGCACAGAAGCAATTGGTGGCTTGAACATTTGTAAGCCTTTGTACTTAATGGGAATAGTTGGTCATAAAAAGCAAGTGAAACATTATAACAGTTATGTGAGATCATGGGATTGATTCAGCCAGGTAATGTTGCTGGCTTTGTACATCACACATTCAGATAATGATTAAAACAACCTTTTTTCTGTGTTTGCAAAGCAGACTAAATTGCACACAGTAAATGGTAAATGCTTACATCTGGCATAGGGTCTCTATTTGCAAAACAAATTGTCATAGCACTTCACATGAGTCGACAGGTCAGAACCATTATATATTACTTTTATATTAAAGAGGTCAACGATGACTAAAAAAAGGGTCTCTTTATTTTCCAGATACTCTTGTCAATCGACTGTGTCAAGTATTGCAGTACATTACTATTCAAGTATATGCGATTAAGTTGCAATAGCAGACACAGACCATGGACAAGACTGGCGCTGACTTCATAATTTATTTCTCTACTGATATTAGTTCTGGTACCATATTTATTTACTCTACTTTGTTCTAATGCTGTATATATGTACTGAGCTTAGTTCTGCCGCCATTTATAAACTATGTATGTATTCCTAGTGCTTAGTTCTGCTGCTGTATTTATGTACTGAGCTCGACTCTGGTGCTGTATATATGTACTGCAGAGGCATATCTAGCAGGGGGGGGGGGGCGGTGGACCCGGGCCCTCTGATATGGTGGGGCCTAGGGGCGGGCTGGGCCGGTCCCCCGGTGGTGGCATGTCCCTGTCTAAACTGTATCTGCAGCCTCAGGATGCATATACAGTCGAATCCAGTGCTGGAGCAAGGAGCCACACACATTGCATAGAGATGAGGAGCAAAGGCATCTCCTCCACTTGTCATGGGAATGGGGTTAGGTGAGTTTTTTTTATTTTATTTACTTTATTAGGCACCATAGGGCATTATACTGTATATACAGCATTAGAACCAAGTAGAGTAAATAAATACAGTACCAGTATTATTATCAGTAGAGAACTAAATTATGAAGTCAGCACCACTCTTGTATGGGGCAGGTGTGGGGGAAATATACTCTGGGGGCGTTTTGCTGTCTGTGGGGGCATTATATGGGGGTAGCTATGAGGTCATTATACTATAGGGTGGGCCATTTATATGGATACACCTAAATAAAATGGGAATGGTTAGTGATATTAACTTCCTGTTTGTGGCACATTAGTATATGGGAGGGGGGAAACTTTTCAAGCTGGGTGTTGACCATGGCGGCAATTTTGAAGTTGGCCATTTTGTATCCAACTTTAGTTTTTTCAATGGGAAGAGGGTCATGTGACACATCAAACTTATCAAGAATTTCACAAGAAAAACAATGGTGTGCTTGGTTTTAACATTACCTTATTCTTTCATGAGTTATTTACAAGCTTCTCTTTGTTTACAGCCATTGACATGTCGCAGAGGTTAACACGTGAGGAGCGGATAGAAATTGTGTTGATGTCTGGTGAACGCAGTACCCGGGTCATTGCAGCAGATTTCAATGCAAGACCCCCTACGAGACCACCCATCACCCTTGCTACAGTTTGCAAACTGCTTGCCAAGTTTCGTGAAACTGGTTCAGTGTTGGATTTGCCCAAATGTGGACGCATGAAAACTGTCACTAATGAAGAAACATCAGTGGCTGTCCTAGCTTCATTCAGCAAGAGCCCACAGCGTAGCACTCGCCGCATGTCACTGGAGAGTGGCATCAGTCGAACATCCCTTCGGTGGATATTAGCTACTCACAAATGGCACCCTTACAAACTCCAGCTGCTGCAGCATCTCAACGAGGATGACCCAGATCGGCGCACTGAATTTGCAGAATGGGCAAAACAAAAATTGGAACAGGACCCTCAGTTTACACAGAACATTTTGTTCAGTGATGAGGCAAACTTTTATGTGAATGGTGAAGTTAACAAACAAAACCACCGCTATTCGTCTGAAACTAACCCACATTGGATAGATCCCTCCAAGACTGTTGGAACACAAAAATTGATGGTATGGTGTGGTATATGGGGTACAAAGATAGTGGGGCCATTCTTCATCAATGGAAACCTCAAGGCCACGGGATATCTGAAATTGCTACATGATGATGTGTTTCCCTCTTTATGCACTGAAGCTGGCATGTTCCCTGAGTTTTTCCAGCAAGATGGTGCACCACCACATTATGGGTGTCAGGTCCGAGCATTCCTAGATGAACAGTTTCCTGGAAAGTGGATTGGTCATCGTGGGCCAGTTGAATGGCCCCCTAGGTCTCCTGATCTGACCCCCTTAGACTTTTATCTTTGGGGTCATCTGAAGGCAATTGTCTATGCTGTGAAAATACGAGATGTGCAGCAACTGAAACTACGGATACTGGAAGCCTGTGGTAGCATTTCTTCTGCGGTGTTGCTATCAGTGTGTGAAGAGTGGGAGAAGAGGGTTGCATTCACAATCCAACACAATGGGCAGCACTTTGAACACATTTTATAAGTGGTCAGAAACTTGTAAAGAACTCATGAAAGAATAAAGTAACGTTAAAACCAAGCACACCATTGTTTTTCTTATGAAATTCTCGATGAGTTTGATGTGTCACATGACCCTCTTCCCATTGAAAAAACTAAAGTTAGATACAAAATGGCCGACTTCAAAATGTCCGCCATGGTCAACACCCAGCTTGAAAAGTTTCCCCCCTCCCATATACTAATGTGCCACAAACAGGAAGTTAATATCACCAACCAATCCCATTTTATTTAGGTGTATCCATATAAATGGCCCACCATGTATAGGGTCATTCTCCTGTGTGGGGGTAGCTATGGGGGCATTACACTAACTCGGGGGAACTATAGGGGCATTATACTGTGTGTGGCAGCTTTCGGGGCATTATACTGTGTGGGGACAGCTATAGGGTATACTGTGTGGGGGCAGCTATAGGGGAATTATACTGTGTGGGGGCAGCTATAGGGGAATTATACTGTGTGGGGGCAGCTATAGGGGAATTATACTGTGTGGGGGCAGCTATAGGTGAATTATACTGTGTGGGGGCCCCTAAAGGTTTAATTATACTGTGTGTGTGGGCACTATGGGGGCAATACACTGTGCGGGGAGGCACTATACTGTGAATGGAATAACATTAATAGCACAGCTTGCTATGCTACGCTGTTTATGTAATACCCATTCACTTCTATGTTAGTTTATGGAAATAGGGTATTACAGCTAACTACGCTGTTCACATAAGCCTGACCCCGCTGGATGCGCCTCTGCATGTAAACATACATTAGGGGGCCCACTGGGTTGGGGCCCACTCAGATGTGTTTCACCCCCTCCTGTGCTAAATCCCTAGCTACGCCTCTGATGTACTGAGCTATGTTCTGGTGCTGTATATATGTACTGAGCTTAATTCTGGTGTTGTATTTATGTACTGAGCTTTGTTTTGGTGCTGTATATATGTACTGAGGTATATTTGTGCTGGAGCTGTATTTAAGTACTGAGCTTTGTTCTGGTGCTTTATATATGTACTGAGCTTAATTCTGGTGCTGCATTTATATACTGAGCTTGCTTCTGGGGCTGTATCTATGTACTGAGCTTGGTTCTGGTGCTGTATTTATATACTGAGCTTTGTTTTGGTACTGTATATATGTAATTAGCTTTGTTCTGATACTGTAAATATGTACTGAGCTTGACTCTGGATTTGTATTTATGTACTGAGCTTGGTTCTGGTGTTGTATGTATGTACTAAGCTTGGTTCTGATGCTATATTTATGAACTGTACTTAATTCTGGTGCTGTATATATGTACTGAGCTTAATTCTGGTGCTGTATTTATATACTGAGCCTTGTTCTGGTGCTGAATATATGTACCGAGCTTTGTTCTGGTACTGTATATATGTAATTAGCTTGGTTCTAATGCTATATGTATGTACTGAGCTTGGTTCTGGTGCTGTATTTATATAGAGAGCTTGGTTCTGGTGTTGTATATATGTACTGAGCTTGGTTCTTTAGCTGTATATATGTACTGAGCTTTGTTCTGGTGTTGTATTTATGTACTGAGCTTTGTTCTGGTGCTGCTGTATATATCTACTAAGCTTGGATCTGATGCTAAATTGAAGACTGGACTTAATACTGGTGCTGTATATATGTACTGAGCTTGACTGTCGTGCTGCATATATGCACTGAGCTTGACTGTCGTGCTACATATATGCACTGAGCTTGACTGTCGTGCTGTATATATGAGCTTGGTTCTGGTGCTGAGCTTTGTTTTGGTGCTGTATATATGTACTGAGCTTTGTTCTGGTACTGTATATATGTACTAAGCTTGGTTCTGGTGCTGTTTATATCTACTAAGCTTGGATCTGATGCTAAATTTATGAACTGTACTTAATTCTGGTGCTGTATATATGTACTGAGCTTGACTGTCATGCTGTATATACGCACTGAGCTTGACTGTTGTGCTGTATATATGAGCTTTGTTCTGGTGCTGAGCTTTGTTCTGGTGCTGTATATATGTACTGAGCTTTGTTCTGGTACTGTATATATGTACTAAGCTTGGTTCTAATGATGTATATATGTAATGAGCTTGGTTCTGCTGCTATATATATGTTCTGAGCTTTGCTCTTCTGGTGCTATATATATGAACTGAGTTTAATTCTCGTGCTGTATTTATATACTAAGATTGGTTTCGGGGCTGTATATATGTACTAATCTTGGTTCTGGTGCTGTATTTATGGGTCGGTACGATTACGGCGATACCACATATGTAGAGGTTTTTTTATGTTTTACGACTTTTGCACAATAAAAACACTTTTGAACTAAAATTATTTGTTTTTGCATCGTTGCTTTCCAAGAGCCGTAACTTTTTTATTTTTCCATCAATGTAGTGATTTTTTGGGCTTGTTTTTTGTGGGACGAGACGTAGTTTTAATTGGTACTGTTTTGGGGTGCATGGGACTTATTGATTCATTTTTATTATGACTTTTTTGGGGGCGATGGAAAAAAAATTGCAATTTCGCCATTGCTTTTTGCATTTTTTTTTTACGGTGTTCACCTTGCGGTTTAAATTACATATTAACTTTATTAATTGAGTCATTACGGTTGCGGCGATACCATATATGTGTACTTTTATTTATTTTTTACACTTTTACTAAATAAAACCTCTTTTTATGGAAAAAAAAGGTTGTTGTTTTTTTTTTTTACTGTCATTTTTATTATTAATCTTTATTTCACATTTATTACTTATTTTATTAGTCCCACTAGAGGACTTTACTGTGCGATCTTCAGATCATTGCTATAATGCTTTGGTATACTTCGTATACCAGAGCATTATTGCCTGTCAGTGTAAATCTGACAGCCAATCTATTAGGACGTGCATCTGGCGCGTCCTAATAGGCATATGTCCAGGGCAGACCTGGGGGCTTTTATCAAGCCCCCGGCTGCCATGACACCCCATCGGAGACCCGCGATTGCATTTGCGGGCCGCCGATGGGTGACAGAGGGAGCTCACTCCCTCTGTAAACAAGTTAAATGCTGCGGTCGCTATTGACGGCGGCATTTAACAGGTTAAACGGCCGCGATCTAAGTAAACTTCGATCGCGGGTGATGGAGCAGGAGCCCAGCTGTCCCCAGACAGCAGAGCCCCGGCTCCAGCCTGCACAGGACACCCGTGCAGGACTTAGACTGGGCCAACGTGAAAAGGCGTCGGCCTAGCTTAAGGCCCCTTAGTGACCAACGTGAAAAGGCGTATTGGTGGTCACTAAGGGGTTAATTCTGGTGCTGTATTTATGTACTGAGCTTTATTCTGGTGCTGTAGTTATGTACTGAGCTTAATTCTGGTGTTGTATTTTCAATACTGAGCTTGGTTCTGATGCTGTATTTATGTACTGAGCTTAATTCTGGTGCTGTATTTATATACTGAGCTTTGTTCTGGTGCTGTATATATGTATTGAGCTTTGTTCTGGTGTTGTATTTATGTACTGAGCTTTGTTCTGGTGCTGCTGTATATATCTACTAAGCTTGGATCTGATGCTAAATTGAAGACTGGACTTAATACTGGTGCTGTATATATGTACTGAGCTTGACTGTCGTGCTGCATATATGCACTGAGCTTGACTGTCGTGCTACATATATGCACTGAGCTTGACTGTCGTGCTGTATATATGAGCTTGGTTCTGGTGCTGAGCTTTGTTTTGGTGCTGTATATATGTACTGAGCTTTGTTCTGGTACTGTATATATGTACTAAGCTTGGTTCTGGTGCTGTTTATATCTACTAAGCTTGGATCTGATGCTAAATTTATGAACTGTACTTAATTCTGGTGCTGTATATATGTACTGAGCTTGACTGTCATGCTGTATATACGCACTGAGCTTGACTGTTGTGCTGTATATATGAGCTTTGTTCTGGTGCTGAGCTTTGTTCTGGTGCTGTATATATGTACTGAGCTTTGTTCTGGTACTGTATATATGTACTAAGCTTGGTTCTAATGATGTATATATGTAATGAGCTTGGTTCTGCTGCTATATATATGTTCTGAGCTTTGCTCTTCTGGTGCTATATATATGAACTGAGTTTAATTCTCGTGCTGTATTTATATACTAAGATTGGTTTCGGGGCTGTATATATGTACTAATCTTGGTTCTGGTGCTGTATTTATGGGTCGGTACGATTACGGCGATACCACATATGTAGAGGTTTTTTTATGTTTTACGACTTTTGCACAATAAAAACACTTTTGAACTAAAATTATTTGTTTTTGCATCGTTGCTTTCCAAGAGCCGTAACTTTTTTATTTTTCCATCAATGTAGTGATTTTTTGGGCTTGTTTTTTGTGGGACGAGACGTAGTTTTAATTGGTACTGTTTTGGGGTGCATGGGACTTATTGATTCATTTTTATTATGACTTTTTTGGGGGCGATGGAAAAAAAATTGCAATTTCGCCATTGCTTTTTGCATTTTTTTTTTACGGTGTTCACCTTGCGGTTTAAATTACATATTAACTTTATTAATTGAGTCATTACGGTTGCGGCGATACCATATATGTGTACTTTTATTTATTTTTTACACTTTTACTAAATAAAACCTCTTTTTATGGAAAAAAAAGGTTGTTGTTTTTTTTTTTTACTGTCATTTTTATTATTAATCTTTATTTCACATTTATTACTTATTTTATTAGTCCCACTAGAGGACTTTACTGTGCGATCTTCAGATCATTGCTATAATGCTTTGGTATACTTCGTATACCAGAGCATTATTGCCTGTCAGTGTAAATCTGACAGCCAATCTATTAGGACGTGCATCTGGCGCGTCCTAATAGGCATATGTCCAGGGCAGACCTGGGGGCTTTTATCAAGCCCCCGGCTGCCATGACACCCCATCGGAGACCCGCGATTGCATTTGCGGGCCGCCGATGGGTGACAGAGGGAGCTCACTCCCTCTGTAAACAAGTTAAATGCCGCGGTCGCTATTGACGGCGGCATTTAACAGGTTAAACGGCCGCGATCTAAGTAAACTTCGATCGCGGGTGATGGAGCAGGAGCCCAGCTGTCCCCAGACAGCAGAGCCCCGGCTCCAGCCTGCACAGGACACCCGTGCAGGACTTAGACTGGGCCAACGTGAAAAGGCGTCGGCCTAGCTTAAGGCCCCTTAGTGACCAACGTGAAAAGGCGTATTGGTGGTCACTAAGGGGTTAATTCTGGTGCTGTATTTATGTACTGAGCTTTATTCTGGTGCTGTAGTTATGTACTGAGCTTAATTCTGGTGTTGTATTTTCAATACTGAGCTTGGTTCTGATGCTGTATTTATGTACTGAGCTTAATTCTGGTGCTGTATTTATATACTGAGCTTTGTTCTGGTGCTGTATATATGTATTGAGCTTTGTTCTGGTGTTGTATTTATGTACTGAGCTTTGTTCTGGTGCTGCTGTATATATCTACTAAGCTTGGATCTGATGCTAAATTGAAGACTGGACTTAATACTGGTGCTGTATATATGTACTGAGCTTGACTGTCGTGCTGCATATATGCACTGAGCTTGACTGTCGTGCTACATATATGCACTGAGCTTGACTGTCGTGCTGTATATATGAGCTTGGTTCTGGTGCTGAGCTTTGTTTTGGTGCTGTATATATGTACTGAGCTTTGTTCTGGTACTGTATATATGTACTAAGCTTGGTTCTGGTGCTGTTTATATCTACTAAGCTTGGATCTGATGCTAAATTTATGAACTGTACTTAATTCTGGTGCTGTATATATGTACTGAGCTTGACTGTCATGCTGTATATACGCACTGAGCTTGACTGTTGTGCTGTATATATGAGCTTTGTTCTGGTGCTGAGCTTTGTTCTGGTGCTGTATATATGTACTGAGCTTTGTTCTGGTACTGTATATATGTACTAAGCTTGGTTCTAATGATGTATATATGTAATGAGCTTGGTTCTGCTGCTATATATATGTTCTGAGCTTTGCTCTTCTGGTGCTATATATATGAACTGAGTTTAATTCTCGTGCTGTATTTATATACTAAGATTGGTTTCGGGGCTGTATATATGTACTAATCTTGGTTCTGGTGCTGTATTTATGGGTCGGTACGATTACGGCGATACCACATATGTAGAGGTTTTTTTATGTTTTACGACTTTTGCACAATAAAAACACTTTTGAACTAAAATTATTTGTTTTTGCATCGTTGCTTTCCAAGAGCCGTAACTTTTTTATTTTTCCATCAATGTAGTGATTTTTTGGGCTTGTTTTTTGTGGGACGAGACGTAGTTTTAATTGGTACTGTTTTGGGGTGCATGGGACTTATTGATTCATTTTTATTATGACTTTTTTGGGGGCGATGGAAAAAAAATTGCAATTTCGCCATTGCTTTTTGCATTTTTTTTTTACGGTGTTCACCTTGCGGTTTAAATTACATATTAACTTTATTAATTGAGTCATTACGGTTGCGGCGATACCATATATGTGTACTTTTATTTATTTTTTACACTTTTACTAAATAAAACCTCTTTTTATGGAAAAAAAAGGTTGTTGTTTTTTTTTTTTACTGTCATTTTTATTATTAATCTTTATTTCACATTTATTACTTATTTTATTAGTCCCACTAGAGGACTTTACTGTGCGATCTTCAGATCATTGCTATAATGCTTTGGTATACTTCGTATACCAGAGCATTATTGCCTGTCAGTGTAAATCTGACAGCCAATCTATTAGGACGTGCATCTGGCGCGTCCTAATAGGCATATGTCCAGGGCAGACCTGGGGGCTTTTATCAAGCCCCCGGCTGCCATGACACCCCATCGGAGACCCGCGATTGCATTTGCGGGCCGCCGATGGGTGACAGAGGGAGCTCACTCCCTCTGTAAACAAGTTAAATGCCGCGGTCGCTATTGACGGCGGCATTTAACAGGTTAAACGGCCGCGATCTAAGTAAACTTCGATCGCGGGTGATGGAGCAGGAGCCCAGCTGTCCCCAGACAGCAGAGCCCCGGCTCCAGCCTGCACAGGACACCCGTGCAGGACTTAGACTGGGCCAACGTGAAAAGGCGTCGGCCTAGCTTAAGGCCCCTTAGTGACCAACGTGAAAAGGCGTATTGGTGGTCACTAAGGGGTTAATTCTGGTGCTGTATTTATGTACTGAGCTTTATTCTGGTGCTGTAGTTATGTACTGAGCTTAATTCTGGTGTTGTATTTTCAATACTGAGCTTGGTTCTGATGCTGTATTTATGTACTGAGCTTAATTCTGGTGCTGTATTTATATACTGAGCTTTGTTCTGGTGCTGTATATATGTACTCAGTGTCATGATGCAGGGTGTGGACCCACTGGGCCGTACCGCGTAGTGGGATGGCAGCTGGCCAAAAAGGTATGGTACAAAGTCTATAGTCCAGAAAGGTTACCTGAGGCAATGTAGACAGTAGCAAGGCAGTTTCGGCTGGGACCAGGAGGCAGGTAGACGTCAGGCGTGGAGTAGCAGAGCAGGCGTGGAAATGCAGCACAGCACGACAACAGCTCAGCACGGCAGCAGATCAGGATAGTGCTGGATAGCACAGGATACAGGATACAGATACGGGGAACACTGGGAAGCTGGAAGACACTTAGGAGACCATTTGCAAGACAGACTTTGGGAAACAACAACAACGCCCAGACGAGGATCAGATGGGCGGTGGCCTTCTTATAGTCCAGGACATTATGTGAGTTGATGATGATGATTTTCATGCGAGCGCGCTGGCCCTTTAAGAGCGGGCATGAGGGTGCGCGCACCCTCCGGGAGACAGGCTCGATACCTGGAAGTGAGTGCCAGCGCCTCACAGAGGAACGACGCAGCACAGCAGCAGGATGTCCATGGCCGCGGTTGTCGATGGGTGTTAGAATGACGGACCGCGGCCATAGACATTACAGTATCCCCCCTCTTACGCCACCTCTTCTTGGGGCCAGAGTGGGAGAGAAACTTCCTTATGAGGACAGGGACATCGATGTTCTCCTCTGGCTCCCAAGACCTCTCTTCTGGACCGAATCCCCTCCAATACACCAAATAAAACGTCCTTCCTCTGACCTTCTTGGTGGCTAGAATCTCCCTTACCTCGAGAGTCCCTGATGAGCCGCCAGGAGCCACTGCGGAATTAGGAGTCCTAGAGTAGCGGTTCAGGACCACGGGTGTAATGTCGGGGTAGGGAGACAGACAGGTGAGCATTAATCTACCCGCCACTCAGTCCCTGCCTACTTGCAACGGCCCATCCTAGGCGACGGCATACAACTGGGCGACGGTCCCTATGCTCAAAAAGTGCACGACAGACAAACAGACGAGGGTACACAGAAGCTAAGGGAAATGGGGCAGTTGCACACGGCAACACTGTGAGCAACAAGAGTAGTGAACGAGCCGAGTCAAACCAGGAGTGTACGAGGTACCAAACGCAGATCAGGAGAGTAGTCAGTAAAAACAGGGTCAAATTAAAGCTGAGGTCAGTAGTACAAGCAGGAACAGCATAGACAGGAAACAGGACAAAATCACAGGCAAAGGAAAAGCAGGAAATTAAGGTATAAATAGACCGAGGGCGGGAGCTAGCTCTGTCTGGCCAGGCTGTGATAGGTTCTCCCACTCCTCAGCCTACCAGCAAGGAGACATGGAAGGAGTTAGGGATCTTGAGCGTAGGAGGCAGGCGCAGTCTGTAAGAGACCGGGTTAATTTGTAGCAGGATCTCGAAGGGTTTGAGGAAAGAGGGAGCAAAGTTGCAGGACGGCACCCGGATATTCGTTGAGGACAACCAGACCTTCGTACCTGGAAGAAACTGAGGAGGATCCCGTCTTCTAGTATCTACTTTTTTCTTCATGCGGTCAACTGCCAGCAGAATAGAATATCGGGTCTGTTGCCATATTTGCAGAAAGTCCCTGAAGGTCGAGTCAGCTGCAGTCACCTGGGACAAAGTAGAGACAGGAAAAGGTACTCGAGGATGTTGGCCGTAGACTATGAAGAACGGGCTGGAGGTGGTGGACCCACTAGTATGGTTATTATAGGAGAATTCTGCCCACAGGAGCAGCTGCACCCAGTCATCATGTCGCCTGGAAACAAAGTGACGTAGATAGTTCTCCATAATTTGGTTAATCCTCTCGACTTGCCCACTGGACTGGGGATGATAGGCCGAAGAGAAGTCCAACTTTACACCAAGGAGGCCGCAGAGTGCTCTCCAAAACTTCGAGGTGTTCGAACTGGACCCCTCGATCCGAGACAATATGCAGGGGCAAGCCGTGCAGACGGAAGATGCGTTGTATGAAGAGGTCAGCCAGTCGAGCAGCAAAAGGCAGATCAGTCAGGGGAACAAAATGAGCCATTTTAGAGAACCGATCCACCACCACCCAGATCACACTGCATCCTGCAGAGAGAACTAAGACAGAGTAAAAGAGACACGGCGCCACATAGTGCAGGTAAATGGATAAAAGTAGAGCTGCTAATTTGATAAAAAGTGCTCACCTTAAGTTGTAGACACTGGCAGGTGTCACAACGGGTAAAAGAGTAAAAAAGCTGCTGCCGGGTCCGCAAAAACGCAACAAAATTGATTTTGTTGTCAAGTGAATATAATAAAAGAGAAAAAAACAGAGGACCAAAAGGCGCTGCTAATAACGAGAAAGGGCTAAACAAAGTACATCATTTAATGTGAGTAGACAGGCTATGCGTTTCAACGCCGGACCGGCGTCTTCATCAGGTCGTTTGTCTGTGACAAAGTCCATAGCAACATGCTACCAGGGGGCATCGGGCACAGGCAGTGGTTGGAGCAGACCGGCTGGTCTGGAGTGGGCAACATTGTTTGCTGCACACACCGTACAGGAGGAGACAAAGTGCCAGAACTGACGGGCGATTAGGTCTTGGGTCTTACAGGCACCCGCGTGACCTGCCAGCTTGGAACTGTGACCCCAGCGAAGGATTCTTCCTCTGTCTGCCAGACGTACAAAAGTTCTTCCTGGAGGAATGTCACTAACCTGCAGAGGGTTAACAGAATAGATGCAGGAAGGATCGATAATATTCTGTGGGGATTCCACAGTGTCCTCTGTTTCAAATGACCTAGACAAGGCATCGACCCTCACATTCTTGTCGGCAGGATGGTAGTGGTGTTCTAACTGGAACCGAGCAAAGAACAGCAACCACCTGGCTTGATGAGGGTTCAACCGTTGAGCCGTCTGTAAATAGGTCAGATTCTTGTGATCCGTGAGGACCAGGATAGGATGGACTGCGCCTTTCAGTAAATGTCTCCACTCCTGCAGGGCCAGCTTGATGGCCAGTAACTCCCGATCCCCAATCGTGTAGTTGCGCTCTGCGGAAGAAAACAGTTTGGAATAGTAGCCACATACCACATTCTTGCCTTTAGGACCTATCTGGAACAACAGTGCACCAACAGAGAAGCGTCCACCTCTAAAGAAAACTGTAGGGACACATCAGGATGGTGAAGAATAGAGGCTGACGTGAAGGCTTTTTTTAAGGATTCAAATGTGGCTTCTGCCTCCGGAGTCCACACCTTGGCATTCATGCCCTTTTTAGTGAGTGTAGAGATGGGAGCTGTCAAAGACGAGAAGTTGGGAATGAACAGCCGGTAGAGGTTGGCAAATCCCAGGAAGCGTTGTATGGCCCTTAAGCCTTGGGGACGTGGCCATTCCAGGACAGTCTTTACCTTCTCAGGATCCATCTTGAGACCCAGATCGGAGATGATATAGCCCAGGAAGGGAAGAGACTTTTTTTCAAACACACACTTTTCCAGCTTGGCATAAAGATGATTCTCCCTTAGACGAAGCAACACCTGGCGGACATGATTCTGATGAGTTACTGGATCTGGGGGAAAAATCTAAATGTCATTGAGATACACCACAACACAGACATAGAGGAGATCACGAAAAATGTCATTGACAAATTCTTGAAACAACGCGGGAGCGTTACATAGGCCGAAGGGCATAACTAGGTATTCATATTGCCTGTCACGTGTATTAAATGCAGTCTTCCACTCTTCACCTTAACGAATCCGGATCAAAATGTAGGCACCCCGCAGGTCCAGTTTAGAAAAAAATGTTGCCCCCATATGCGATCAAACAGTTCCGAAATCAAAGGCAATGGGTACGTGTTCTTCACTGTGATCTGGTTGAGGCCTCGGTAGTCAATGCAGGGTTGGAGGGATCCAGCTTTCTTCTTCACAAAGAAAAACCCGGGTCCGGCCGGGGATGAGGATTTACAAATGAAGCCCCTCTCCAGATTCTCCTTAATGTAGGCAGACATGGTCTGGGTCTCAGGCAAGGAGAGAGGGTACACTCTACCGCGAGGAGGAGACGAATCAGGAACCAAGTCGATCGGACAATCATATGCTCGATGGGTTTCTGCTTCCTTCTTATCAAAGACATCAGAGAACATAGAGTAACAAGATGGCAACCCTGGCAATGACTGATGCGGAGAAGACTGTGGTGGATGGATATGACCCAGACAGCGGTCGAGACACTTGGGACCCCACTGGAGAATCTCTCCAGAGTTCCAATCCAGGACTGGTGGCGTGCAAACGAAGCCAAGGCAAACCCAGCAGCACGGGGTTGACAGCCTTGGATAGGACAAACAGGGAGATGAGTCCAGAGTGAAGAGCTCCCACTTGAAGTCTCAATGGCTTGGTCACAGACAAAACTGTGTTTAACGTCTAAGGCCGTGGCCCGTTGTTCTGACTTAAACCTCGATGGCCGTCGCCATGGACATCCTACCTGTGTGCAGCATCGTCCTCCTGTGAGGCGCCGGCACTCACTTCTGGACATCGAAACTGTCTCTGGAGGGCACGCGCCCGCACGTGCACGGCCTTAAAGGGCCAGTGCGCGCATATTGCAGGAAGTCTGCAATCTAGCCCAGGATGCCCTGGGCTATAAAAAGGGCTCTGCCCTCTTGCTCTTTGCCAGAGCGTTGTTTGTTACCCGAAGTTTGTCGTGCTAATGGTCCCCCAGTGTCTTCCAGTTTCCCAGTGCACCTTGTTCCTGTATCACGTATCCTGTTTCCGTGTTACCCAGTTGTTGTGCCGTGCTGTGCTGTTGCTGTGTTGTGCTGCAGTCTACGACTGTTTGCTATGCCTCACCTGACGTCTACCCGCCACCTGGTCCCAGACGTGCCTGCCTTGCTGCTGTCTACGTTGCCTCAGGTATCCTCACTGAACTATTGAACTCTGTACTTTACCTGTTTGGCCAGCTGACATCACGCTACGCGGTACGGCCCAGAGGGTCCACACCCCGCATCGTGACAGTACGCTCTGGCCATGGACTCTGCTGGTCAATTTAAAGGCATGTCACCCTCCCAAGCCATGCAGGCGGACCTGTAGGATCTCTGAGCTAGACAGGATCAACTCATTGTGGCAGTGGACTCTATGGCACAGCAGCTAGGGACGCTAGTTGCTTCTCTTCCTGCCTCTATGCAAGCTCCTCAAGTCGATCCTCCTGTTACACCTCCAGGCAGTTCCGTCCGGGATCCTCGGTTCTCGCTGCCATTGCCCTCTCGGTTCAATGGAGATGCCAGTGCATGTCGGGGGTTTCTGAACCAATGGCACATTCATTTTACCCTGCACTCCCGAGCATTTCCGTCGGACGGAGCCAAGATCGCATTCATCAAATCCCTACTGGCTGGCAAGGCCCTGGCATGGGCTAATCCTATCTAGGAACATCAGGGACCCGAGACCCAAGATTTCCAGGGGTTTGTGTGATTATTCCGGACTGTTTTAGAGGTGCCAGGGCAAGTCTCGTCGGCAGCAACTGCTATCTTCAACCTTCGCCAAGAGGACATCTCCGTGGGCGAATATACGATCCAGTTCCGGACTCTGGCAAGAGAGCTATCCTGGAACAATGCGGCCTTGGTGGCATCCTTTTGGCATGGTCTGTCGTCCGAGATCAGGGACGAACTGGCCGCTCGAGACCTGCCTCCTGCCTTTGATGACTTGATTCCGCTTGCTACTCGTGTAGACATAAGGCTGAGGAAGAGATCTCACGAGGTTCATCAGGAGCGACGATGTCCTATACTGGCAACCAACTTCCAGCAACCCCTCTTGCCTGCTTCTATTGATTTGCCCGAGGTGCCGATGCAAGTAGACCGTCTAAAATTATCGGTCCAGGAGAAACAGCGCAGGCGCACCTCTGGACTCTGTTTATATTGCAGCCTTGCTGGCCATGTTGTGCGTCTGTGTCCTCAGAAGCCAAAAAACCCCAGTGCCTAGGTTTGGTTGGAGAGACAACCCTGGGCGTCAATGCATTGAATCAAGAACTCTCTTCCAAACTATTCATTCCCGTAACCATCATAGCTGGCGAGAGGTCCCATACGATCTCTGCCTACCTGGACTCTGGCTCTGCAGCCAACTTCATCTGCCAAGATCTTGTGGATCTTCTTCAGTTACCTACTATCCTGCTTGAAAGGCCGTTGATCGTTGCCTCGGTGGATGGACTGTCATTGCCTGACCCAGTTGTGTCCGTGACTAAACCGTTGAGATTCCAAGTGGGAGCTCTTCATGCTGAGCTCATCTCCCTGTTAGTCCTGTCCAAGTCCATCAACCCCATGCTGCTGGGTTTGCCTTGGCTCCGTCTGCACACCCCCGTACTGGATTGGATGTCTGGAGAGGTTCTCCAGTGGGGCCCGAAGTGTCTTGACCGCTGTCTGGGTCATATCCAGTCGCTACAGCCTGCTCCTCTACAGCCATTGGCAGGGTTACCTTCTTGTTTCTCCATGTTCTCCATGTTCTCCGATGTCTTGAATAAAAAGGAGGCTGAGACCTTGCAGCCACACCGGGCATATGATTGTTAGATCGACCTGGTTCCTGAATCGTCTCCTCCTCGCGGTAGAGTGTACCCTCTCTCCTTGCCAGAGACCCAGTCCATGTTGGCCTACATTAGGGAGAACCTGGAGAGGGGTTTCATTCGTAAATCCTCATCCCCGGCCGGAGCGGGGTTCTTCTTTGTTAAGAAAAAAGATGGATCGCTATGACCTTGCATTGACTACCGAGGTCTGAATAAGATCACGGTGAAGAACAGGTACCCTCTACCTTTGGTCTCTGAACTGTTTGATTGCATACGGGGGGCTAACATTTTTTCTAAACTGGACCTGCGGGGGCCTTCAATCTGATTCGGATTCGTCGAGGTGACGAGTGGAAGACTGCCTTTAATACTCGTGATGGGCACTACGAATACTTAGTTATGCCCTTCGGTCTGTGTAACGCCCCCGCAGTATTTTTAGAATTTGTGAATTACACTTTTCGTGATCTCTTTTATGTTTGTTGTGGTGTATCTCGATGACATTTTGATTTTTTTCCCCAGATCCAGTAACTCATCAAAGTCATGTCCGCCAGGTGTTGATCCGTCTGATAGAGAATCACCTTTATGCCAAGCTGGAGAAGTGTGTGTTTGAAAAGAAGTCTCTACCCTTCCTGTGCTATATCATCTCCGATCAGGGCCTCAAGATGGACCCCCAGAAGGTTAAGGCTGTCCTGGAGTGGCCACGCCCCCAAGGCTTAAGGGCCATACAACGCTTCCTGGGATTCGCCAACTTCTACCAGCTGTTCATTCCCAACTTCTCATCTGTGACTGCTCCTATCACCACCCTCACTAAGAAGGGTATGAATGCCAAAATGTGGACTCCGGAGGCTGAAGCCGCATTTGAATCCTTAAAGAAAGCCTTCACGTCTGCCTCCATTCTGCACCGTCCTGATGTATGCCTACAGTTTTCGTTAGAGGTGGACGCTTCCTCTTTTGGTGCTGGTGCACTGTTGTTCCAGAGAGGATAGAAAGGCAAGGCTGTGGTATGTGGCTACCAAGCTGTTTTCTTCCGCAGAGTGCAACTACTCGATTGGGGCCTGGGAGTTACTGCCCATCAAGCTGGCTCTGCAGGAGTAGAGACATCTACTTGAGGGAGAAGTTCATCCTATCCTGGTCTTCACGGATCACAAGAATTTGACCTACCTACAGATGGCCCAGCGGTTGAATCCTCGTCAAGCCAGGTGGTCGTTGTTCCTTGCTCGGTTCCGGTTGGAACTCCACTACCGACCCGCCGACAAGAATGGGAGGGCCGACGCCTTGTCTAGATCTTTTGAAACTGAGGACACTATGGAATCCCCACAGAATATTATTGATCCGTCCTCTATCTTCTCTGTTAATCCCCTGCAAGTTAGAGACATTCCTCCGGGAAGGACTTTTGTGCGTCTGGCAGACAGAGGAAGAATTCTTCGCTGGGGTCACAGTTCCAAGCTGTAAGGTTACGCAGGTGCTTGTAAGACCCAAGATCTAATCACGCATCAGTTCTGGTGGCCCACGCTACCCAAAGACTTTATGGACTTTGTCTCCTCATGCATGGTATGTGCAGCAAATAAAGTTGCTCACTCCAGACCTGCTGGCTTGCTCTAACCACTGCCTGTGCCCGTTGCCCCCTGGCAACATGTCGCTATGGACTTTGTCACGGGTTGCAGTGTGATCTGGGTGGTGGTGGATCGATTTTTCAAGATGGCTCATTTCATCCCTTTGACCCGCCTGCCATTTGCTACGCGATTGGCTGACTTCTTCATCCAACACATCTTCCGTCTGCATGGCTTGCCCCTGCATATTGTCTCGGACCGAGGGGTCCAGTTCACCTCGAAGTTTTGGAGAGCACTCTGCGGTCTCCTCAATGTAAAATTGTACTTCTCTTCGGCCTATCATCCCTAGTTCAATGGGCAAGTCGAGTGGGTTAACCAGATTATGGAGAACTATCTATGTCACTTTGTTTCCAAGCGGCATGATGATTTGGTGCAGTTGCTCCTGTGGGCAGAGTTCTCTTATAATAACCACACCAGTGAATCGACTACTTCCAGTCCATTCTTCATCATCTACGGCCAACACCCTCGTATACCACTTCCTGTCTCTACTATGTCCCAGGTGCCTGCACCCGACTCAACCTTCAGGGACTTTCTACAGATATGGCAACAGACCCGATCTTCTATCCGGTTGGCGGTGGACCGCATGAAGAGAAAGCCAGATACAAAAAGACGGGCTCCTCCCCAGTTCCTTCCAGGGACTAAAGTCTGGTGGTCTTCTAGGAATATCCAGCTGAGGGTGCCGTTGTGCAAATTTGCCCCAAGGTTCCTCGGACCCTTCGAAATCCTGCTACAGATCAACCCGGTATCCTACAAGCTGCGGCTTCCCCCTAACTCCTTCCATGTGTCTTTGCTGAAGCCTGTGGTCCTGAACTGCTACTTTAGGGCTCCTAGTTCCGCAGTGGTCCCTGGCAGCTCATCTGGGACTTTCGAAGTAAAGGAGATCCTGGCCACCAAGAAGGTGGGAGGAAGGACATTTTATTTAGTGGATTGGAGGGGGTTCGGCCCAGAAGATATGTCTTGGGAGCCAGAGAAGGAACATCGATGCTCCTGTCCTCCCGCTCTGGTCCCAAGAAGGGGGGGTGTAAGAAGGGGGATACTGTAACATCTATGGCCGTCGTTCTGACTTAAACCTCGACGGCCGTGGCCATGGACATCCTACCTGTGTGCAGCGTCGTCCTCCTGTGAGGCGCCGGCACACACTTCCGGTCATTGAGACTGTCTCTGGAGGGCATGCGCGCCCACGCGTGAACGGCCTTAAAGGGCCAGTGCGCGCATATTGCAGGAAGTCTGCGATCTAGCCCAGGATGCCCTGGGCTATAAAAAGGGCTCTGCCCTCTTGCTCTTTGCCAGAGCATTGTTTGTTTCCCGAAGTTTGTCATGCTAATGGTCTCCCAGTGTCTTTCAGTTTCACAGTGTACCTTGTTACTGTATCCCGTATCCTGTTTCCATGTTACCCAGTTCTAATGCTGTGCTGTTGCCGTGTTGTGCTGCGGTCTACGCCTGTTTGCTACGCCTCACCTGATGTCTACCCGCCGCTTGGTCCCAGATGTGCCTGCCTTGCTGCTTTCTACGTTGCCTCAGGTATCCTCACTGAACTATTGAATGCTGTACTTTACCTGTTTAGCCAGCTGCCATCCACACCCTGCATCGTGACACTGGGTCAGGCAAAGGCAGTCCATCTACCGAGGCAACGATCAACGGCCTTTCCATCAGGACAGTGGGCAACTGAAGAAGATCCACAAGGTCTTGGCAGATTAAATTAGCTGCAGAGCCAGAGTCCAGATAAGCAGAGACCAGATGGGGCCTCTCGCCAGTAATGATGGTCACAGGAATGAACAGTTTGGAGGATAGTTCTCGATTAAATGCAGTAGCGCTTAGGGTTGTCTCTCCAACCAAACCTAGGCATTGCGGTTTTTTGGCTTCTAAGGACACAGACGCACGACATGGCCAGAGGTGCGCCTGCGCTGTTTATCTTGAACTGACAATTTTAGCCGATCCACCTGCATTCAAACCTCGGGCAAAGCAGTAGGAGACGGCAAGAGGGGTTGCTGGAAGTTGGGAGCCAGTATAGGAAGTCATCTCTCTTGTCGAACCTCTTGAGATCTTTCTTTCAGCCTTATGTCCACTCGAGTGGCAAGTAGAATCAGGTCCTCCAAGGTAGGTGGTAGATCTCTAGCAGCAAGTTTGTCCTTGATCTAAGGCGATAGGCTATGCCAGAAGGACAATGCCAAGGCCTCATTGTTCCTTGACAGCTATCCTTCCAGGGTCCGGAACTGGATGGTGTATTCGCCCACGGAGGTGTCCCTCTGGCTAAGGTTGAAGATAGCAGTGGCTGCCGATGAGACTCGTCCTGGCTCCTCTAAAACAGTACGGAAAAACCGCACAAACCCCTAGAAGTCTTGGGTCTCGGGTCCTTGACGTTCCCAGATTGGGTTCGCCCATGCCAGGGCCTTGCCGGACAGTAGAGACCCGATAAAGGCGATCTTGGCTCCATCCGATGGAAATGCTTGGGCATGCAGGGTAAAATGGATATAGCATTGGTTCAGAAACCCTCTGCATGTACTTTCGTCTCCATGGAACCAAGAAGGTAATGGCAGTGAGAACCGAGGATCTGAACCGGAGCTGCCAGGTGGTGTAACAGGAGGTTCAAACCAAGGAGCTTGCATAGGAGCCGGAAGGGAAGCAGCCAGCGTCCCTAGCTGCTGTGCAATAGAGTCCACTGCCAAAAGAAGATGATCCTGTCTTGCTCGGAGATCCTGCAGGTCCGCCTGCATGACTTGGGAGGTTGACATGCCCTTGAATTGACCAGCGGGGTCCATGGCCTGAGCGTACTGTCATGCTGCGGGATGTGGACCCACTGGGCCGTAACGCGTAGCAGGATGGCAGCAGGCCAAACAGGTATACTACAGAGTCTATAGTCCAGAAAGGGTACCTGTGGCAACACGGACAGTAGCAAGACAGGCCCAGCAGGGACCAGGCAGCAGGTAGACGTCAGGCGTGGAGTAGCAGAACTCGGCAACAGCTTCAGCACAGCACTTGACCAGGACAGCATGGGATATAGGATGCAGGAACAGGATACAGGATACACTTGGGAACTGGAAGACACTAGGAGACCATTTGCAAGACAAACTTTGGGTAACGAACAATGCTCAGGCAAAGAACAAGAGGGCAGAGCCCTTTTTATAGTCCAGTGGCATTCCGGGCTTGATTGCAGACTTCCTGCAATTATGCATGCACTGGACCTTTAAGACAGTGCACACGCCCTCTGGAGACAGTCTCGATATCAGGAAGTGAGTGCCGGTGCCTCACAGGAGGACGACGCTGCAGGGAACTCACATGTCCATGGCCGTGGCCGTCGAGGGGTAAGTGAGAACGACGGGCCGCGGCCTAAGACCTTACAGTATATATGTACTGAGCTTAATTCAGGTACTGTATTTATATACTGAGCGTGGTTCTAGTACTGTATATATGTAATTAGCTTGGTTTTATGCTGTATGTATGTACTGAGCTTGGTTCTGGTGCTGTATTTATATAGTGAGCTTGGTTCTGGTGCTCTGTATATGTACTGTGCTTTGTTCTGGTGTTGTATTTACTTACTGAACTTTGTTCTGGTGCTGTATATATGTACTAAGCTTGACTATGGCGCTATATTTATGAACTGTACTTAATTCTGGTGCTGTATACAGTGAAGGAAATAAGTATTTGATCCCTTGCTGATTTTGTAAGTTTGCCCACTGTCAAAGACATGTACAGTCTAGAATTTTTAGGCTAGGTTAATCTTACCAGTGACAGATAGATTATATTTAAAAAAAAACAGAAAATCAAAGTCAAAATTATATATATTTATTTGCATTGTGCACAGAGAAATAAGTATTTGATCCCCTACCAACCATTAAGAGTTCAGCCTCCTCCAGACCAGTTACACGCTCCAAATCAGCTTAGTGCCTGCATTAAAGACAGCTGTCTTAAATGATCACCTGTATAAAAGACTCCTGTCCACAGACTCAATTAATCAGTCTGACTCTAACCTCTACAACATGGGCAAGACCAAAGAGCTTTCTAAGGATGTCAGGGACAAGATCATAGACCTGCACAAGGCTGGAATGGGCTACAAAACCATAAGTAAGATGCTGGATGAGAAGGAGACAACTGTTGGTGCAATAGTAAGAAAATGGAAGACATACAAAATGACTGTCAGTTGACATCGATCTGGGGCTCCATGCAAAATCTCACCTCGCGGGGTATCCTTGATCCTGAGGAAGGTGAGAGCTCAGCCGAAAACTACATGGGGGGAACATGTTGATGATTTCAAGGCAGCTGGGACCACAGTCACCAAGAAAACCATTGGTAACACATTACGCCGTAATGGATTAAAATCCTGCAGTGCCCGCAAGGTCCCCCCTGCTCAAGAAGGCACATGTACAGGCCCGATTGAAGTTTGCAAATGAACATCTGGATGATTCTGAGAGTGATTGGGAGAAGGTGCTGTGGTCAGATGAGACTAAAATTGAGCTCTTTGGCATTAACTCAACTCGCCGTGTTTGGAGGAAGAGAGATGCTGCCTATGACCCAAAGAACACCGTCCCCACTGTCAAGCATGGAGGTGGAAACATTATGTTTTGGGGGTGTTTCTCTGCTAAGGGCACAGGACTACTTCACCGCATCAATGGGAGAATGGATGGAGCCATGTACCATCAAATCCTGAGTGACAACCTCCTTCCCTCCACCAGGACATTAAAAATGACTCGTGGCTGGGTCTTCCAGCATGACAATGACCCGAAACATACAGCCAAGGCAACAAAGGAGTGGCTCAAAAAGAAGCACATTAAGGTCATGGAGTGGCCTAGCCAGTCTCCAGACCTTAATCCCATCGAAAACTTATAGAGGGAGCTGAAGATCCGAGTTGCCAAGCGACAGCTTCGAAATCTTAATGATTTACAGATGATCTGCAACGAGGAGTGGGCCAAAATTCCATCTAACATGTGTGCAAACCTCATCATCAACTACAAAAAACGTCTGACTGCTGTGCTTGCCAACAAGGGTTTTGCCACCAAGTATTAAGTCTTGTTTGCCAAAGGGATCAAATACTTATTTCTCTGTGCACAATGCAAATAAATATATATAATTGTGACATTGTGATTTTTTTTAGATTTTTTTAATATATAATCTATCTCACACTGGTCAAATTAACCTAGCCTGAAAAATTCTAGACTGTTCAAGTCTTTGACAGTGGGCAAACTTACAAAATCAGCAAGGGATCAAATACTTATTTTCTCCACTGTATATGTACTGAACTTGACTGTCGTGCTGTATATATGTACTGAGTTTGTTCTGGTGCTGTATATATGTACTGAGCTTGGTTCTAGTACTGTATATATGTACTAAACTTGGGTCTAATAATATACATATGTAAAGGAGAGGAAAATGTTGTTCCAGCGCTGCGTGAAGTTTTTAAAAAGGAAGCAGATTTCCAAGTTTAATGGTATTCAATTAAAAATAGTCCAGAGGTATCGTCCTGATGTGAGGGTAAGCGGGCGGTGATGTCCTTAGAGCCTACGCGTTTCAGATGCTACTGCATCCTTAGTCTTGGCTGTGACATTACAGCCAAGACTAAGGATGCAGTAGCATCCGAAACGCGTAGGCTCTAAGGACATCACCGCCCGCTTACCCTCACATCAGGACGATACCTCTGGACTATTTTTAATTGAATACCATTAAACTTGGAAATCTGCTTCCTTTTTAAAAACTTCACGCAGCGCTGGAACAACATTTTCCTCTCCTTTCCGTGCTTCTGAACGTGTGCCGACACGAGATTCCGGGCGCTGCTGAGACACACTCCATAGTGTCAGGTGAGCTGGAGGATTCCTCCCCCCTTTTTTTGCTATTTTTGTGAATATACATATGTACTAAGCTTTGTTCTTCTAGTGCTGTATATATGTACTGAGCTTAATTCTGGTGCTGTATTTATATACTAAGCTTGGTTTTGGTACTGTATATATGTACTAAGCTTGGTTCTGGTGCTATATTTATGTACTGAGCTTTTTTATGATGCTGTTTATATGTACTGAGCTTAACTTTGGTGCTGTATTTATAAACTTAGTGTAGCGTTCATGGCCACGGGCCCTCGGGTTTACTCACTTCCTGACGCCCGCAGCCATGGATCCATGAGCGCTGGTCCCCATCTCCTTCCTAGGAGACGCCAGCGCTCACTTCCGCTCCGTTCTGCTGTGTCCTGTAGGGTACGCGCGCATGCTCGTGCCCGGCCTTAAAGGGCCAGCGCGCAGACATCAGGAAATAATCATCATCAATGGCTCATGATTTCCTGGTCTATAAGAAGGCCCCAGCCCTTCTGATCCTTGCCTGACCGTTGTTAGTTTATCCCAGTCTGTCTTGCAAATGGTCCCTTAGTGTTTCCCATTCCAGTTGTAACCCGTGCCCTGTTACCTGTTCCTGTATCCCGTGCTGTTCTTGTTCCTGTGCCTACTAGTGTTGGAGTCGTGTCTACTGCACCTGCTGTCGTTTGCCACGTCCAGTGTCTTCTGCCACAACGGATACTGCCCGCCACGTCTGGCGCTACCTGCTGCACCGGCCTCCATCCGTGCTGAGGCCACAGCCACCGTCTGGACTAGTTCAGGTACC
Organism: Rhinoderma darwinii; assembly: GCF_050947455.1. NCBI lineage: Eukaryota > Metazoa > Chordata > Amphibia > Anura > Rhinodermatidae > Rhinoderma > Rhinoderma darwinii. The sequence goes on from NC_134690.1 coordinate 70,136,538, forward strand.
CAAGCGTTACTATCTACTATTGACCTTCATATAGACTGTGACCTGGTCAGCTGCCTTTCCGCTACGGCAGACCGGCCCAGTGGGTCCACATACCCTGTGACAATGACACTGAGCTTGGTTTTGAAGCTGTATTTATGTACTGAACTTGGTTCTGGTGCTGTATTTAAGTACTGAGCTTTGTTCTGTTGCTTTTTATATTTACTGAAGAAAATAGAACCCCAGCACACACAAAAGTACAAAAAGGATCAAGATGCAAAATATGTTGGTTTTATTGCTTATTGCGACATAAATGGCAATATTATAGTAGTGAGCGACTACATAGGATGTTTCGGCCATTCCACGGCCTTTCTCACTGTCGCTAAAATAATGAAAAAAGATTCTTTTAACATAATAGCAATACAACAAGTTAATGTATAATTAACAAATGAAAATGTTAACAAAAATTAATAATAATCATTAATAGATAAGCATATAGATGATATAATCTTTTCTTTTGTTGGTACAGTATCATGATATATCACCTAAGGTATTACAAAGAGAATAATGTATCAAGAGACAATATAACGATATTGAGTACAATTTACATGCGTATATTAGTCACATTTGTATATTCCCATATGGGCCGAGTAGCTAGAACTGGAGATAGCAACATATTCTTATAGAGCAGAAAGAGGAGAGAATCCTCATGGTAATAGACCATACCACAAAATACCGGAGAGTAAATAGAATTGAATAAAGAAAAAGGAAGAAACAGAGAACAGGAAAGACAGAAAAAGAAAGAAAACAAAACAAAAGAAAACAGGAAGAGCTGTACCTGATTATGAGTGTTATGGGATGTACGCCGAATCTGCCCTGTGTATCTGGAACGTGTGAGTATCGCCACTGTTTATATGTGAGGCACCGGAAGTACATCAGTACCCTACTAGCACCACACTAACCAATTGGGGAGTGCATCCCAATATTTATTCTTGATTATATAGTGTACCTTGGATGTATTGCACCCGATACAGATGACGTCATCAACCTTTGCCTATGACTCCACCACCACAGCCAACATTTTGGCACGTCACCAAATCAGGCGACTTTCTACGAATTCCTCCACAAGAACTTCGTACATGAGACTACGAAAAAGAACTACGAAAATATACCTCTTACGATCTACATCACACCACATTGGCTGAGTATCACAGATTGGATAGGATACCACGTGGCCTTCGGAGCCATCTCCGACCTACCCTCTTCTCTGATGATGAAGAATATTGTCAACAATTTCAGAGAATCTTGAATAAATGTTCTCTAGATCTAATTTTACTTACCATCTCCAATTTACAAACAAGAATTCTAGAATTTGATACCAAGATTAAGACCCTCGAAATCCAACTGTCAGCAACTTTAAGCCCCAGTGAATGGGAGAATCTGAAGACACGTACCGACACTGCCATCAAGGACTTCTCCAAGACCTTATAACTTAGAAAACTGGATAAATTCCAGAGAGACGCAACAGACTACGATAACAACAGGGTCTACCGATGGAACGAGTCATCAACTTATGGAAATTCATGGCGCCAACCACGACAACAAACAGGACATTTCTCCAGTTCTGGCAGTGATTTCTCCACTGATCAACGCCCTCCACGTTTTTTAGGCAATCGGAGAGGTCGAAATGACCCACCAGGCGGGCGGGGAGGAGATGGACGGGGACATGAATATACAGACGAGGTCCCAGGTAAGGAGAACTACCTGGTTGTCAACCTCTCCTCCCATACCCTTACGCCGACAGAACTGTCAGTCTTACAAAAAGACCTGTCTTTCTGCCCCCCCCTGTAATACGTTCATTCTCCAACAGGAATTGAACTACTTATATAGATCATTGCGATTTAAGACGCATTTTGGATTATCTAATCCACCTATCCATCACCAACCTACAGACGAGTTTTCTGAACTCTCTATCTCCAATTTGGGTCTACGTAGCAAAAATAATTTTGCTCCCCCCAAAATCTACCACGCCACAGAATCGGTGATTGAACTCATACAAATAGACATTAATGTCGTCTTACACAATTATAACTTAGGCTACTATCCCCATCAAAAAAATTTGTCTAGTATAGAAATGACGTCACTAAGAAGTCTTCAACAAAATCGAGAATTCATAATTAAACCAGCTGATAAGGGAGGGGCCATTGTTATACTTGATTATAACAACTATGTCTCTGAAGTCAATCGCCAGCTTGCAGATAGCCATACATATTTAAAAATACCCAGGGATCCAATTTCTCACATACGTTTTAAAATCGACTCCATAATTGACCACCATCTTGATATTAACACTATTGACGAAAAAACACACATATTCCTACAGAATCCATTCCTCATAACTCCTGTCTTTTATATCCTACCTAAAATCCACAAATCTCTGATTAATCCCCCTGGTCGACCAATAGTAGCTTTCACTGATTCTATTCTATCCCCATTAGCTGTATTTATAGAAAGAATATTGACTCCCCTCATTAAATAAACTAAGTCATTCCTTTTAGACACCAGCCACTTTCTACAGGTCATCAAATGTTTGAACCAACTTGAGCCTAATAATCTTCTCATCACATTGGATGTTAACAGTCTCTATACATCCATCTCACATCAAGATGGCTTATCAGCCACGAGAAGTCTCCTAGATACTACTGACATGCCTACAAATTCCAAACTACTATGTCTGGAATTACTAGAAATAATTCTTAACGAGAACTACTTTCTATTTGGGGACGACTTCTACAGACAGATTTATGGCACTGCAATGGGTTCCAATATGGCCCCCCATATGCTAATGCCTATATGGCAGCATTTGAATCTGCATATATTTATCCCAATTCTAAATTCAGAGATAACGCAATATGCTGGTATCGCTACATAGACAACATCTTCTGTATATGCAGAGGAAGCAAACAATCTGCATCAGATTTTGTTTATGAGATCAACACCATATGTGAGGGTCTAAAATTCACATTAAACATGAGTCTACATGAGCTCAGTTTCCTGTATACATTGGTCAAAAAGAGCAATACTAGTCAATTAGTTGTTGATTTATATACCAAACCCACAGATAGAAATGGCCTTCTTCATTTCGAGAGCAATCACCCACTCAAAACAAAAACTTCTCTACTAAAATCACAATACAAACGCATTTCAAGGATTGTCACAGATAATACAACACGTAACATGAGACTCCAAGAAATGACAGACAAATTATGTCTTTTATATCCTACCTAAAATCCACAAATATCTAATTAATCCCCCTGGTCGACCAATAGTAGCTTCCACTGATTCTATTCTATCCCCATTAGCTGTATTTCTAGAAAAAATATTGACTCCCCTCATTAAATAAACTAAGTCATTCCTTTTAGACACCAGCCACTTTCTACAGGTCATCAAATGTTTGAACCAACTTGAGCCTAATAATCTTCTCATCACATTGGATCTTAACAGTCTCCATATATCCATCTCACATCAAGATGGCTTGTCAGCCACTTTGGTGCTGTATGTTTGAACTGAGCTTAAAGAGGCTCTGTCACCAGATTTTGCAACCCCTATCTGCTATTGCAGCAGATAGGCGCTGCAATGTAGATAAGAGTAACGTGTTTATTTTTAAAAAACGAGCATTTTTGGCCAAGTTATGACCATTTTTGTATTTATGCAAATGAGGCTTGCAAAAGTACAACTGGGCGTGTTGAAAAGTAAAAGTACAACTGGGCGTGTATTATGTGCATACATCGGGGCGTGTTTACTACTTTTACTAGCTGGGCGTTGTGTATAGAAGTATCATCCACTTCTCTTCAGAACGCCCAGCTTCTGGCAGTGCAGACACAGCCGTGTTCTCAAGAGATCACGCTGTGACGTCACTTCCCGAGGTCCTGCATCGTGTCAGACAAGCGAGGACACATCGGCACCAGAGGCTACAGATGATTCTGCAGCAGCATCGGCGTTTGCAGGTAAATCGATGTAGCTACTTACCTGCAAACGCTGATGCTGCTGCAGAATCAACTGTAGCCTCTGGTGCCGATGTGGCCGACACGATGCAGGACCTGTGAGTGACGTCACAGATCTGCACTGCCAGAAGCTGGGCGTTCTGAAGAGAAGTGGATGATACTTCTCATCAGAACGCCCAGCTAGTAAAAGTAGTAAACACGCCCCGATGTACGCACATAATACACGCCCACTTGGACTTTTACTTTTCAACACGCCCAGTTGTACTTTTGCAAGCCTCATTTGCATAAATACAAAAATTGCCATAACTTGGCCAAAAATGCTCGTTTTTTAAAAATAAAAACGTTACTGTAATCTACATTGCAGCGCCTATCTGCTGCAATAGCAGATAGGGGTTGCAAAATCTGGTGACAGAGCCTCTTTAAATCTGGTGCTGTATATATGTATGTGCTAAGCTTTGTTCTGGTGCTGTATTTATGTATTGGGCTTGGTTCCAGTGCTGTATTTATGTGCTAAGCTTCATTCTGGTGCTGTAAATATATACTGAGCTTTGTTCTGGTGCTGTTTATATGCACTGGGCTTAGTTCTGGTGCTGTAATTATGTACTGAACTGAATTCTGGTGCTCTATTTATATACTGAGCTTGGTTCTGATGCTGTGTTTATGTACTGAGCTTGATTCTGGTACTGTATATATGTACTGAGCTTTGCTCTGGTGGTGTATTTATGTACTGAGCTTTGTTCTGGCACTGTATATATGTACTGAGCTTAATTCTGGTGCTATATTTATGAACTGTACTTTGTTCTGGTGTTGTATTTATATACTGAGCTTGGTTCTGGTTCTGGATTTATGTACTGAGCTTTTTTTCTGGTGCTGTATTAATGTACTGATCTTTGTTCTAGAGCTGTATATATGTAATAAGCGTGGTTCTGGTAATGTATTCATCTATTGAGCTTAGTTCTGGTGCTGTTGATATGTACTGAGCTTGTTCTGGTGCTGCATTTATTTACTGAGCTTGGTTCTAGTGCTGTATTTATATACTGAGCTTTGTTCTGGTGCTGTATGTATGTACTGCGCTTGGTTTGGGTGCTGTATATTTGTACTGAGCATGAATCTGGTGCTGTATATATATGTTTAGCTTGGTTCTGGTGCTGTATTTAAGTAGTAAGCTATTTATATATTGAGCTGGGTTCCAGTGCTGTATCTATGTACTGAGCTTGGTTTTGGTGCTGTATTTAAGTATTAAGCTTCATTCTGGTGCTGTAAATATATACTGAGAGTTCTGGTTCTGTATTTATGTAGTGAGCTTGTTTCTAGTGTAGTATTTATTTACTTATCTTGGGTCTAGAGCTGTATTTTTGTACTGATCTTTGTTCTAGAGCTGTATATATGTAATAAGCGTGGTTCTGGTAATGTATTCATCTATTGAGCTTAGTTCTGGTGCTGTATATATGTACTATGCTTGTTCTGGTGCTACATTTAGTTACTGAGCTTGGTTCTAGTGCTGTATTTATGTACTGAGCTTGGTTCTGGTGATGTATGTATGTACTGCGCTTTGTTCAGGTGCTGTATATTTGTACTGAGCTTGAATCTGGTGCTGTATATATATGTTTAGCTTGGTTCTGGTGCTGTATTTAAGTAGTAAGCTATTTATATATTGAGCTGGGTTCCAGTGCTGTATCTATGCACTGAGCTTGGTTTTGGTGCTGTATTTAAGTATTAAGCTTTATTCTGGTGCTGTAAATATATACTGAGCTTTTTCTGGTTCTGTTTATTTGTACTGAGATTAGTTCTGGTGCTTTAATTATGTACTGGGCTTAATTCTGGTGCTCTATTATATACTGAGCTTGGTTCTGATGATGTATTTATGTACTGAGCTTTCCTCTGGTGGTGTATTCTTGTACTGAGCTTAGTTCTGGTGCTGTATATATGTACTGAGCTTTCCTCTGGTGGTGTATTCTTGTACTGAGCTTTGTTCTGGTGCTGTATATATGTACTGAACTTAATTCTGGTGCTATATTGATGAACTGTACTTTGTCCTGGTGCTGTATTTATATACTGATCTTGGTTCTGGTTCTGTATTTATGTACTGAGCTCTGTCCTGGTGATGTATTTATATACTGATCTTGGTTCTGGTTCTGTATTTATGTTCTGAGCTCTGTTCTGGTGCTGTATTTATGTACTGATCTTGGTTCTATAGCTGTATATATCTACTAAGCATGGTTCTGGTAATGTATTCATCTATTGAGCTTAATTCTTGTGCTGCATTTATATACTGAGCTTGTTTACGATGCTGTATTTATGTAATGAGCTTGGTTCTGGTGCTGTATATACATACTAAGCGTGGTTCTGGTGCTGTATTTATGTACTGAGCTTGGTTCAATTGCTGTAAAGATGTACTGAGCTTGATTCTGGTGCTATATTGATGAACTGTACTTTGTTCTGGTTCTGTATTTATGTAGTGAGCTTGTTTCTTGTGTAGTATTTATGTATTTATCTTGGTTCTAGAGCTGAATTTATGTACTGAGCTTGTTCTGGTGCTGCATTTATGTATTCAGCTTGTTTATGGTGCTGTATTTATGTACTGAGCTTGGTTCTGGTGCTGTATGTATATACTGCGCTTGGTTTGGGTGCTGTATATTTGTGCTGAGCTTGAATCTATGCTTAGCTTGGTTCTGGTGCTGTATTTAAGTAGTAAGCTATTTATATATTGAGCTGGGTTCCAGTGCTGTATCTATGTACTGAGCTCCGCTTTGGTGCTGTATTTAAGTAATAAGCTTCATTCTGGTGCTGTAAATATATACTAAGCTTTGTTCTGGTTCTGTTTATATGTACTGAGCTTAGGTGCTGTAATTATGTACTGGGCTTTGTTCTGGTACTGTATTTATGTACGGGAGCTTGGTTCTGGTGCTGTATATATGTGCTATGCTTTGCTCTGGTGCTGTATTTATGTATTGAGCTTGTTTCCAGTGCTGTATTTATGTATAGAGCTTGATTTTGGTGCTGTACATATATCTATATATCTATATCTATATCTATCTATCTATCTATCTATCTATCTATCTATCTATCTATCTATCTATCTATCTATCTATCTATCTATCTATCTATCTATATATATAGCAGATATAAAAAAATGGCGACAGCACCCTGCAACACTAATGCCACCTAAACCACTAAATATAAATAGATATGCACTAAAGCTAAATCTACCTACAAATAGGGAGGTTCTTAGTGCACATTTTGATCAAAAAGTGTTAGCCCACCTGCCACGACAAGGCGACCTCTGTAAGGTGGGAACCTACGCTGCACATACACCCAGAACTGGGACTAAGCCTACATATATACCTGGGGATGGTAGGATCCAGCATTGAACTGATTAAAATCACCCAGGGCAGAATGGGAGGAGTGCAAGAACAACAAGTGGAGGCAGTCACTAACCCCACATATATGGATACCATAAACACAACAAAAATTGAACAGCACATTCCAACTAAATGATACAAAATACGCAGGTGCAAGAACACCTATGACTGCAGATATACAGCAGATATAAAAAAAATGGCGACAGCACCCTGTATTTGTGCTGAGCTTGAATCTATGCTTAGCTTTGTTCTGGTGCTGTATTTAAGTAGTAAGCTATTTATATATTGAGCTGGGTTCCAGTGCTGTATCTATGTACTGAGCTCCGCTTTGGTGCTGTATTTAAGTAATAAGCTTCATTCTGGTGCTGTAAATATATACTGAGCTTTGTTCTGGTTCTGTTTATATGTACTGAGCTTAGGTGCTGTAATTATGTACTGGGCTTTGTTCTGGTACTGTATTTATGTACGGGAGCTTGGTTCTGGTGCTGTACATATGTGCTATGCTTTGCTCTGGTGCTGTATTTATGTATTGAGCTTGTTTCCAGTGCTGTATTTATGTATAGAGCTTGATTTTGGTGCTGTACATATATCTATATATCTATATCTATCTATCTATCTATCTATCTATCTATCTATCTATCTATCTATCTATCTATCTATCTATCTATCTATCTATCTATCTATCTATCTATCTATATATATATATATATATATATAATCCAAAAAAATGAAGAGGCAGCACTCCAAGGACATTGGTTAAAAAAAGTGGTGTGTTTATTCACCCCAGGCAGGCAACGTTTCTATCCATCTCTATGGGATCTTTGTCAAGCAATGACCAACAATCTTAACAGGGTATATATAACCCAGTGTGGTAATACAATCAGTGATTCAACCTGAGTTAACAAGTAGGAACAGGTGATACATTAGTGGTTACTGTGGTTACTACATAACAACCTAAGTGAGTGTGAGGCATTTGCACAGAGAGCCCTCTGTATAACTGTGTGTGTATAACGGTACATCGCCCGTCTCCTCCCCTTATGCATCACGTGCGCGCATGCACATACGTGAGCCGGGGACGCTGATGTAGTGAGTTTATCTTCATTGAGTGTCGTCCAACGATGAGTATATATGTACGTACTATATATGTACAGAACAGTTTAGAAAAGATAAGAAATTCCAAATGAAAAACCGCTGGGTTGTGTTCACACTTGCGGTTTTCAACCATATCTGTTATTTTAATCACAAAATGCCCAGAGTTCCTATTGGGAGTGACTGGTAATGATGTTTTTGAAGAAATTCTTTTGATACGCATATAATTGAATATAACTCTAAAGATAGGAAGGTAGCCCCATGTATTAAGGGGATGTAGTTTACAGCGTGCTTTTTTTCTCTCATAAGTGGATCCTTGGTTCTAATTTGAATCTTGTGGTGATAGGAAGTCTTTTCACAGACCCTTAGGGTCAAATGTGTAGCCCACGTAATCTTGAGCTTTAATACAAGGCACTCTTATAACTTGTATAGGATTTTTACCTTTAACATCCAGCGAGTGCCGAGAGGCCAGCTGTAGAGGTGGTCAGCCCAAGGATGGAAAATAGTAGATCTCCACAGAAGCAGAGTTCATCTGTATGGCCACACATTTAATTCAAAGCCTCCAAATCTCCACCATCACATCAAATGACGATCTCCTCCCTTGATCCATGCGGGTATTTCACCACTGCACTCAAAGAGATACGGACCTGAGAGGGCAGGATCACATGCCGGCATCAAGGTGGATTAGGAGCACTCCGAGAGACACAGACCCGACAGGGTAGGATCGCACGCCGGCAACCAGGTGAGTTGAAAATCCAAAGTAAGTTTCCTTCCACGTGGTATCTCCAACATTGGACAGGGATTCTCAGGGCAAGGTTTAGACGTCACTACCTGCCCTGTTGATTAGAACAGCTGACGTGTTTCATCCCTGTACGGGATTTCTGTTAAGATTGTTGGTCATTGCATGACAAAGATCCCATAGAGACGGATCGAAGGGTTCCTAGTCTCAACATGGGAGGCCTGCACCCACTGCTGTTGCTTTGCTGCTTTACTCTTTTTCTCATTTTATATATATATATATATATATATATATATATATATATATATATATATATATTGAGCTTTGTTGTGGTGTTGCTTTTATGTACTGAGCTTAGTTCTGGTGCTGTAATTATGTACTGAGCTTACTTCTTGTGCTGTATTTATGTAGTGAGCTTGTTCTAGTGCTGTATATATGTACTAAGCGTGGTTCTGGTGCTGCATTTATGTACTGAGCTTGGTTCAAGTGCTGTAAAGATGTACTGAGCTTGATTCTGGTGTTATATTTATGAACTGTACTTTGTTCTGGTTCTGTATTTATGTACTGAGCTTGGTTCTGGTTCTGTATTTATGTAGTGAGCTTGTTTCTAGTGTAGTATTTATGCACTTATCTTGGTTCTAGAGCTGTATTTATGTACTAAGCGTGGTTCTGGTAATGTATTCATCTATTGAGCTTAGTTCTGGTGCTGTAGTTATGTACTGAGCTTTGTTCTGGTGCTGCATTTATGTACTGAGCTTTGTTCTGGTGCTGTATTTTTGTACTGAGCTATGTTCTGGTGCTGTATGTATGTACTGTGCTTGGTTCGTGTGCTGTATATTTTTACTGAGCTTTAATCTGGTGCTGTATATATGTGCTTAGCTTTGTTCTGGTGATGTATTTATATATTTAGCTGGGTTTCAGTGATATGTCTATGTACTGAGCTTTGTTTTTGTTCTGTATATAAGTAGTAAGCTTAATTCTGGTGCTGTAAATATATACTTAGCTTTGTTCTAGTGCTGTTTATATGCACTGAGCTTTGTTCTGGTGCTGTAATTAGGTACTGAGCTTAATTCTGGTGCTGTATTTATGTACTGAGCTTTGTTCTGGTGCTGTATATGTGTACTAAGCATGGTTTTGGTAATGTATTAATGTACTGAGCTTAGTTCAGGTGCTGTATATATTTACTGAGCTTAATTCTGGTGCTGTATAGATGTACTGAGCTTGGTTCTGGTGCTATATTTATGAACTGTACTTGGTTCTGGTATCAACAAAAATGTATCTTAAGCACCTATCATACCACCAGATATAATTATCAATAATCAATGATCCAAAAATATACCTGATGCTTAATTAATCTCAAATAAACAGCAAGAGTACCAAAATATATCTTTATTGTCCCAATAGGGAGAACATTACCCACAAAATACAAACATTTAAAATACAGATAATTTAAAAACACCCCGGATAGGAATGTCCACCGTATCCCATAGAAATGGTCATACTATATACCATATAGCGATAAGGAAATGTATAATCCTGGTACAGATTCCCCCAGGAGATCAGAAGTCTAGAATGATCAACTGGGTAGACATAGAAACCTCATATAACCCAAATGTGGGAGTGCAGAGGCAAATCTGTATCAAAAAATGAGCACTTAATTACCTGGGGTGGACATGATGAAAAGAAGACCTAATCCGGGGAACACCTCGACGCGCGTTTCGCTTCCTTCGTCAGGAGGTGAAGTATGCTAGATGCTTCCTCCCTTAAGTACACCTCAAATGAGGTGATGTTAATCGGCGCATGACAGGTCACGCCCATCTCCAGGTGCCTGACCATCCGCGTCAGGTCCGGAAGTCGTACCTGGAAACCAGGACTCGTTCTCGGATCTGAAGACAACTTCCGATCTGACACCTAGGAGACAGCGCGACCCGCATGCGCACCCATCACGTACCAAGTGAGTAAATCACAAAGCATACTTACGATAGAGGAAAAAGTGTCATTTTGTAATATCGGTTCAGAAAAGCCAGAACTTTAATATACCATTATGCTCTTCACGGTGTATTCCCCAATATGTCAATATTCGTATAGACAGGATACTTAAATAAATATCACATCAATATCAAATTAATATCAAATCAAATGACTATACACATATTACAGTACTATCTCGCACTTAAAGGTATACATACAAGAAATTCATATATACATCAAACCATTACCAAAAAAGAAAACAATATAAATACATATAAAAATTATTACATATAGTTATAATTATATAAAAATAAGAAAATTATCCCCCCAAAAATAGAAAAATCTAATAATATATATATCTATACATAGGAGGCCCTAAGACCAATAACCTAAAAATAAGTACTAAGAATATATAAAGTGCAACAAAAACGTTAATAGATACATGAAAGCCCAACCAGATCGGAACCCCAACCTGCAAACAGGAATGGCGAGCTCCGATCCAGATGAGCATCCAGGAATCAAAATAAAATAATAATAAATATATATATAAGAATATTAGTGACACTAACCCATAACTGTAAGAAGTATAAACAATATATCAATATATCATCCATGCAGTGAAATTCAAAGTACAGACTAGTACATAATTAATCGAATTAATACAAAATATCAATATAATTAACCCACAATATTTCACATATGAACTCTCCATGTATACACCCAAATTATTCTAAATACGAGTAGATATAGACAAAACAAACAAAATCATATAAACACAATGACAGAAAAATTAATAAATAATTAATCATAAAAGTTATAAAATATATATATATATATATATGCATCAACCCAATACATCAAGGTTAACAATGCACCTACGTATATATATCTCCTAGAATCATATTATACACCAAGATGAGAATGAAAGTCAATACATACATGCATATATATATATATATATCACTACATCAATAACTCATATCATCCCCATCCAGCGAAATACACACGTATATAGTATAGAATACCATGTATATTTATCAAAAATTGATCATCATACAGCATATACAGACATAAACACCGATCCAAATACTTCAAAATCTTCAATATGTTCTCCTTTTCAAAAATCCGATAATCCGACACTAGCAACAAATAACAAATAAAAACAGCGTAAGTCCAAATACAGAATATTCACAAAAAAGATGCGAAACTTTGTGTTTCGTTCAAGCCCCTTGGGGACAATGTGTCTAGAGTAACAATCCATTTCATTTCCTTTCTAAGAAGGTTTTTAACCATGTCCCCCCCACGATTACCAGCATAAATACGGTCAATTCCCTTTATTTTCAGCAGTCTCCAGTTACTCCCATGAAACTCCTTAAAATGCCTTGCAAGAGGCTTACTCCTGTCACCAAAAAGGATGTCATCATCTCCAATTTGTTTATGCTGAATACCTTTGATATCCCTGATGTGTTCCATTACACGCATTTTCAACTCCCTTGAGGTCATCCCAATGTAGATCTTATTACAAGGACAACAGGCATGATAGATGACATTCCTGGTGTTGCAGTTTACAAAATGCACAATTTTGTACACTTTAGTGCAATCTGAGCCAGAGAATGAGTCAGTTCTCTCCATTACGTGACACGCTCCACATTTTCCGCATGACACGTTACCCCACCTAGGTCCTCGAGATTCAAACAAATATTTATTGGATATGGAAGGGACATAATGACTCCTAACTAAAATATCACGGAGATTAGGACTCCGACGTGGTGTCATAGATGGAAAAGGGGTAATGATTCTGGATAGACGTTTGTCTGTTTTTAAGATAGACCAATGTTTGTCAAAGATCCCTCGCATGATGTTCCATTGTTTATTGTATCCTGATATGTATCTTACCACATTATCCGGCCCTTTTCTTCCCTTCAACTGGGGTTTGAGTAGATCGGTTCTGGTCTTGGTTTTAGCGTATTCATATTCACGTTTTACTTCCGATTTTTCATATCCTCTATTAAGAAACCTGTTCATCAGATCCTTGGATCGATGCTCAAACACATCCTCAGTAGAGCAAATCCTTCTAGCTCGGAGGAATTGCCCTCTTGGGATGGCCCTAATGATGTGTCTAGGGTGGGAGGAGTCAGCCGTTAGATAGGAATTCACAGAAGTGGATTTTCTAAAAATATCGGTGTTAAGCTTACCGTCAGCCTCTACCTTTATCTTTAGGTCCAGGAAATCGAGTTCAGTTTTACTGTACTTGCTTGTCAATTTAATACCCATTTCATTAATATTCAGATAATTAAGAAATAGGTTGAGCTCATCCTCAGTACCCTGCCAAATAAATAAGACATCATCAATAAAACGCCTCCACGACAAAACCTGCCGCTCACCACAGTAATCACCATTGGTTATCACAGATCTTTCCCAAAATCCCATAAAAAGATTTGCATAGGATGGGGCACAAGTTGCCCCCATCGCGGTGCCTCGATTTTGTAGATAATACTTATCTTTAAAGATGAAAAAATTATGTCTCAACACATAGTCTAGTAGTTCCAGGATGAGCTCAACCATTTCACATGTCAGATTTCCTGTCTGTAGAAAAAACCTGCACGCACGTAGACCATGATCATGGTGTATCGATGTGTACAAGGATTCCACATCACTAGTGACCAGATACATATCTGATTCCAATCTGAGACCTTCAAGGGATACAAGAATGTCAGTTGAATCACGTATATATGATGGAAGAGTTTCCACATGAGGTCTCAGATAGAAATCAATGAATCTGCACGTCATCTCACAAATCCCACCAATTCCCGAAATAATCGGTCTGCCAGGAGGGCATTTGACATTTTTATGTATCTTAGGCAAAAGGTAAAGAGTTGGTACTCTAGGCTCTCTGACTACTAGACTCTCATAAACCTCCCGTGTGATAATGCCACTATCTACTGCTCTCCGCAAAATGGTATCAAGTTTCGCACTGAAAAGGGCCATTGGGCTTCGTTCCAAAACCCTATAAGTGTCTTGGTCACCGAGTTGTCTCCCAACCTCTTTCTCATACATATCACATGGCCAAACCACGACATTTCCACCCTTATCCGCTGGCTTGAATATGACATCTTTCATTTGTTTCAATTCCCTTAGAGCAGTCCTCTCACAGGGTTTAAGGTTATCACTAAAGTTGTTAGAAATTTTTCTCAGATCCTCGGTGACCAACCTAACAAAGATGTCAACCTGTGGACAAAGGGAAAAGGATGGAAATGTCGTGGATTTCTTGCGGATACATGGGGGAAATCTAGATGTACTAGCCTCATCTCCACAGCTTTCCCCCCGTAATTCCTCCAATGCTGCCAAAGTCTCCCTTTCAACATCATCACACGGTATAAATTCGTCCGGATTCGAAAAATAACGTTTTAGCATAAGCTTACGGGCAAAAAGATGCAAATCTTTGACCGCTTCGAAGAGGTCAAAGTTCGCTGAAGGTGAAAAAGTTAAGCCCCTGCTTAAAACAGAAATCTGTGCATCAGAGAGATCAATACTAGACAAATTGATTACCTTCAATATTTCCTTATTTTCGTTTGATTCTCCCTGATGCCGCCATAGTTTTTCTTTTTGTGAAAATTTCGGGTATGCATTCGAGAACGATCCGGTTCCTCTTGATTGGTTATGGGTATTCGTTTGTCTAAAAAACGTTCCCCTACATTGCTTCTGGTAGATGATGCAGAAGATGATCGTGACGAGGACATGGGTCTCCCAGACCTTTGCCATCTATAAGCACTATTAGACTGAAAGTCTGCAAGATCTCGTTTGAATTTTCTGGCCTTATCTGCTTGAACCTCGCTCTCCCACTTTTTAAAGTCGTTATCCAGTTCACTTTCAAATTCCTTAAGAGATTTTCGTTTAACTCTTTCTTTAATTTAACGTTTAATTCCTCAATTTCCACTTCAGTGATCTCAAGGGTCTTCTTCCATCATATATACGTGATTCAACTGACATTCTTGTATCCCTTGAAGGTCTCAGATTGGAATCAGATATGTATCTGGTCACTAGTGATGTGGAATCCTTGTACACATCGATACACCATGATCATGGTCTACGTGCGTGCAGGTTTTTTCTACAGACAGGAAATCTGACATGTGAAATGGTTGAGCTCATCCTGGAACTACTAGACTATGTGTTGAGACATAATTTTTTCATCTTTAAAGATAAGTATTATCTACAAAATCGAGGCACCGCGATGGGGGCAACTTGTGCCCCATCCTATGCAAATCTTTTTATGGGATTTTGGGAAAGATCTGTGATAACCAATGGTGATTACTGTGGTGAGCGGCAGGTTTTGTCGTGGAGGCGTTTTATTGATGATGTCTTATTTATTTGGCAGGGTACTGAGGATGAGCTCAACCTATTTCTTAATTATCTGAATATTAATGAAATGGGTATTAAATTGACAAGCAAGTACAGTAAAACTGAACTCGATTTCCTGGACCTAAAGATAAAGGTAGAGGCTGACGGTAAGCTTAACACCGATATTTTTAGAAAATCCACTTCTGTGAATTCCTATCTAACGGCTGACTCCTCCCACCCTAGACACATCATTAGGGCCATCCCAAGAGGGCAATTCCTCCGAGCTAGAAGGATTTGCTCTACTGAGGATGTGTTTGAGCATCGATCCAAGGATCTGATGAACAGGTTTCTTAATAGAGGATATGAAAAATCGGAAGTAAAACGTGAATATGAATACGCTAAAACCAAGACCAGAACCGATCTACTCAAACCCCAGTTGAAGGGAAGAAAAGGGCCGGATAATGTGGTAAGATACATATCAGGATACAATAAACAATGGAACATCATGCGAGGGATCTTTGACAAACATTGGTCTATCTTAAAAACAGACAAACGTCTATCCAGAATCATTACCCCTTTTCCATCTATGACACCACGTCGGAGTCCTAATCTCCGTGATATTTTAGTTAGGAGTCATTATGTCCCTTCCATATCCAATAAATATTTGTTTGAATCTCGAGGACCTAGGTGGGGTAACGTGTCATGCGGAAAATGTGGAGCGTGTCACGTAATGGAGAGAACTGACTCATTCTCTGGCTCAGATTGCACTAAAGTGTACAAAATTGTGCATTTTGTAAACTGCAACACCAGGAATGTCATCTATCATGCCTGTTGTCCTTGTAATAAGATCTACATTGGGATGACCTCAAGGGAGTTGAAAATGCGTGTAATGGAACACATCAGGGATATCAAAGGTATTCAGCATAAACAAATTGGAGATGATGACATCCTTTTTGGTGACAGGAGTAAGCCTCTTGCAAGGCATTTTAAGGAGTTTCATGGGAGTAACTGGAGACTGCTGAAAATAAAGGGAATTGACCGTATTTATGCTGGTAATCGTGGGGGGGACATGGTTAAAAACCTTCTTAGAAAGGAAATGAAATGGATTGTTACTCTAGACACATTGTCCCCAAGGGGCTTGAACGAAACACAAAGTTTCGCATCTTTTTTGTGAATATTCTGTATTTGGACTTACGCTGTTTTTATTTGTTATTTGTTGCTAGTGTCGGATTATCGGATTTTTGAAAAGGAGAACATATTGAAGATTTTGAAGTATTTGGATCGGTGTTTATGTCTGTATATGCTGTATGATGATCAATTTTTGATAAATATACATGGTATTCTATACTATATACGTGTGTATTTCGCTGGATGGGGATGATATGAGTTATTGATGTAGTGATATATATATATATATATGCATGTATGTATTGACTTTCATTCTCATCTTGGTGTATAATATGATTCTAGGAGATATATATACGTAGGTGCATTGTTAACCTTGATGTATTGGGTTGATGCATATATATATATATATATATTTTATAACTTTTATGATTAATTATTTATTAATTTTTCTGTCATTGTGTTTATATGATTTTGTTTGTTTTGTCTATATCTACTCGTATTTAGAATAATTTGGGTGTATACATGGAGAGTTCATATGTGAAATATTGTGGGTTAATTATATTGATATTTTGTATTAATTCGATTAATTATGTACTAGTCTGTACTTTGAATTTCACTGCATGGATGATATATTGATATATTGTTTATACTTCTTACAGTTATGGGTTAGTGTCACTAATATTCTTATATATATATTTATTATTATTTTATTTTGATTCCTGGATGCTCATCTGGATCGGAGCTCGCCATTCCTGTTTGCAGGTTGGGGTTCCGATCTGGTTGGGCTTTCATGTATCTATTAACGTTTTTGTTGCACTTTATATATTCTTAGTACTTATTTTTAGGTTATTGGTCTTAGGGCCTCCTATGTATAGATATATATATTATTAGATTTTTCTATTTTTGGGGGGATAATTTTCTTATTTTTATATAATTATAACTATATGTAATAATTTTTATATGTATTTATATTGTTTTCTTTTTTGGTAATGGTTTGATGTATATATGAATTTCTTGTATGTATACCTTTAAGTGCGAGATAGTACTGTAATATGTGTATAGTCATTTGATTTGATATTAATTTGATATTGATGTGATATTTATTTAAGTATCCTGTCTATACGAATATTGACATATTGGGGAATACACCGTGAAGAGCATAATGGTATATTAAAGTTCTGGCTTTTCTGAACCGATATTACAAAATGACACTTTTTCCTCTATCGTAAGTATGCTTTGTGATTTACTCACTTGGTACGTGATGGGTGCGCATGCGGGTCGCGCTGTCTCCTAGGTGTCAGATCGGAAGTTGTCTTCAGATCCGAGAACGAGTCCTGGTTTCCAGGTACGACTTCCGGACCTGACGCGGATGGTCAGGCACCTGGAGATGGGCGTGACCTGTCATGCGCCGATTAACATCACCTCATTTGAGGTGTACTTAAGGGAGGAAGCATCTAGCATACTTCACCTCCTGACGAAGGAAGCGAAACGCGCGTCGAGGTGTTCCCCGGATTAGGTCTTCTTTTCATCATGTCCACCCCAGGTAATTAAGTGCTCATTTTTTGATACAGATTTGCCTCTGCACTCCCACATTTGGGTTATATGAGGTTTCTATGTCTACCCAGTTGATCATTCTAGACTTCTGATCTCCTGGGGGAATCTGTACCAGGATTATACATTTCCTTATCGCTATATGGTATATAGTATGACCATTTCTATGGGATACGGTGGACATTCCTATCCGGGGTGTTTTTAAATTATCTGTATTTTAAATGTTTGTATTTTGTGGGTAATGTTCTCCCTATTGGGACAATAAAGATATATTTTGGTACTCTTGCTGTTTATTTGAGATTAATTAAGCATCAGGTATATTTTTGGATCATTGTACTTGGTTCTGGTGCTGTATATCTGTGCTGATCTTAGTTCTGCTGCGATATATAAACTGTAAATTTGTATTCCTAGTGCTTGGTTCTGATGCTGTATTTATGTACTGAGCTTGGTTCTGGAGCGGTAGATATGTTCTGAGCTTGGTTCCGGTGCTATATTTAGTACAGTACTTTGTTCTGGTGCTATATTTACGTACTGAGGTTAATTTTGGTGCTGTATTTGTATACTGAGCTTGTTTCTGATATTGTATTTATGTATTTAGCTGTGTTCTGGTGCCGTATATGTGTACTGAGCTTGGTTCTGGTACTCTTTATGTACTGAGATTGTTTCTGGTGCTATATATATGTACTGAGCTTTGCTCTGGTGCTGTATGTATGTATGTACCAAACTTGGTTCTGGTGCGTTATACATGTACTAAACTGTGTTCTGGTAGTGTACTTATGTACTAAAATTGGTTTTAGTGCTATTTTTATGTAGAGACGTTTGTTCTGGTGCTGTATTTGTGTACTGAGCTTGGTTCTGGTAGCATATTATTATACAGAGTTTAGTTATGGTGTTGTATGTATGTACTGAGCTTGGTTCTGGTACTGTATTTATGCAGCCAGCTTGGTTCTTGGGCTGTAATTATGTACTGAGGTTAACTCGCGTTCCATATTTATTTACTGTGCTTAGTTCTTGTGCTATATTTATAAATGAAGCTTAGTTTTGGTACCATAATTATGAACTGAAAATTCTTGTAGAGAAAACATGGTAACCTTTCCAAACTCCCCCCATCTCCTAGTACATGCCTATGATTCTAAATGTGCACATATGGGTCTATGGATGATTGTAATATAGTAAGTGTGAATAGGTGTGTCGTTATTCTGCACATAAGTTCTACATTGCAGAATTTATGCAGCATATAATCAGGATTTTTATAAATTATATATACACGTGTATCAAACAGATTTTCACAACAGGTGAACATAATACATAAATTATATCATGTTTTTTTCTTTGCTATCTGTGGATGTACTCTACCCCTGACACCCACCCTATCGTGCAGGTTGGGGTGCCATTTCACTGTTAACTTCAGGCAGTAGAAAGGCTAGGTACACCTCTGATAGCGACCACAGCACCTAAAGAATTTGACAGAGTGAGGAGTTTCCTGCTGTCAGCAAATCGGCACCCCCTGACATAGTCTCATTGTGGGGTGCTGATGGGTTACCATGGCAGCCTGGGGCCTAACATAGGCGCTTATGCCTGCCATATGCATAGCCTAAAAGATTGCTTTCAGTGATACTCTAAGAGGCAATGATGCTTTCGAATACTAGGTATCCAAGGCAGTATATATGTGATCAAGTAAACG
This sequence comes from Rhinoderma darwinii, assembly GCF_050947455.1. Taxonomy (NCBI): domain Eukaryota; kingdom Metazoa; phylum Chordata; class Amphibia; order Anura; family Rhinodermatidae; genus Rhinoderma; species Rhinoderma darwinii. Next base: position 70,156,380 of record NC_134690.1, read on the forward strand.
CAGCTTAAAAAAATTAATATAAAGCTTAATAAAGCTTAATTAAAAAAAGTCCCCCCCCCCCAAAAAAAAATGGCCCGCTTTTTATCAATGAAAAATATTTAATTGTTTAAATATAGTACACCATTAAAAAAATCATATTTAATACTGCTGCAATTGTAAGGACCCATAGAATAAAGTTTTACATTTTATTTATAAGCGGATGGTGTAAAAAAAAAGCAATAAAAAACGTAATCAATAAGTTACATGCATCCAAAAATCATGACAATGAAAACGTTTTACATAAAACATACTTGTATTGTACAATAGTACTAAGGCTTAAAAAAAAATAAAAATATGAATATTTGGTATTGCCTCAACAACTGTTAGAATAACATTAACATGTTACAGTACTTAAAACGGTAAACAGCAAAAAAAAAAAAAAAACAATAGTAGAAATGCTGTTTTTTTCTGTTCCCCCACCAAAAAAATATTAAAGGTTGATGAATAAATTATATGTACCTCAAAATTGTTCCATCAAAAAATACAACTTGTCGTACGAAAAACAAGCCCTATAAGGCTACATCGACTAGAAAATAAAAAAAGTTATAACTCTTGGAATGCAGTGGAGAAAAAAACTAAATTGCTCCTCGCTAAAGGCCCAAATTAGTCTGATCCTTAAGGGGTTAAACAGATTTAGTTTTTTGCAACTAGAAGCAATTCTGGTATGGATTTGCATATATTACTTAAATCTGTCTCCCTTTTAAACATGCGATTTTGGTGACATGTACATATAATGCAATCTCAGTAATCAGAATTTCCTAATATAAAAACTTCAAAGGCAATATTTTTGTTTTTATTATTGTTCCACTGCATCAAAAACTTGTATGGTGCCTACAGATCTTAAGCAGATCTATGCATCTCCATGGTAACAGACTACAAACAAACTCTGTGTAGTCCGATCCTGCATAGTTTCATACTTTCTTTCATCTGTCCCCCTTCTTGCTAACATACTGAATGTAAGCTGGCAAGACGTATATATAGGAATTCCCTAACATACCGTACTTCTGTTATTAGAATTGTTCTGTTTGTGAGTGGGAGTTTTTTTAATCAGCAAACAAAGGTTAGGGCTCAGGGAATTGCTGTAAATGTTGAAGGTACAGTTGTATTATTCCTTAGTTCAGATTATCTTATTCATTCTCTGCATGTCACCCTTTTAGAAAGAATAATATTGGCAGTCTACAGCCACAGACATAATTGCTGTAAATGAGCTGGTGATTTATTAACTATTAGTTTGGCAGATGGCAGGATAGCACATTATTATAGCATTACACAGGCATTGGTAGTTTTAATCAAGCCCGAAAATCACTCTGCTGGGTATTAACATTTAAGTTTTAATTATTTTTATTTTAAAACGTATTCTACTTCATGTTGATAAGTAGATATTGAAATGCCTACTAAACTCTATCAATATATTACATCATAACTCAGATGGTAGAAAGAAATAAGACTCTCCAGAGAAGGGGCGTAACTAGAAAAGATGGAGTCCCATAGCAAACTTTTGACTGGGACCCATTTCCCCAACAACAAACTACCCCAACAACCCCCCGCCCTCCAAACAATGAGCATTTATCAGTTCTGTGTGCAATTTAAAAATGCAGCTAGTCTGTCAAGTGCACTCTTATTAACCCCTTCCCGCACCTTGACGTAACTGCACGTCCAGGCGAGCAGTAACTTCGCACACCTTGTCGTGCAAGTTATGACTAAACATTTACAATTAACCGCCGCTGTGGCGCTACACCACAGCATGGGTTAACTGGACAGAGTGTTTGCCTGGTCCCTGTGCTGCCGGCCAGCGGTCCTTTGCCACTGATTTAGTCAATTAACACCTTAAATGCGGCGATCGCCGTATTTAAGGGGTTTGTAGCACATCGGCACCACCTATGGCACCACCTACGATACGATTGTGGGGTTTGCTGATGGTTGGCATGGTAACCAGAAGCCGGACAATGGCCTCCGGTTCTTCCATGTACGGAAGCCTATGAGGACCAGCTTCCAGCTGATCCTGATAGGCATCCTGTCAGAGTGACAGGAAGTCACTGAGTCGTTCCCGGTGCACACTGTTGGGGTCAGTGTGCACCGGGAACCGGGAGGTCAGCTTTCTCCGACAGCTGACACTCTACTGTTGCCAGCCAGTGGTCCATCGCCGCTGATTTTGGAAATTAACCCCTTAAATGCAGCGATCGATAGTGATCGCAAAATTTAAGGGGTTTGTAGTACATCGGCAACCCCCCACAATGTGATTGTGTGTGTGTGGGGGGGGGGGGAGGGGATTGGCGATGCTTGGCATGGCAACCGGAGGCCAGACAATAAAAACTGCACTCTGTCCCGCAAAAAACAATCCCTTACACAGCTGTTTTTGACTAAAAAATAAAAAATGTTATCGCTCAGAATATGGTGACACAAAAAATACATTATTTTATAAAAAAGTGATTTTATTGTGCAAATGCTGCAAAACATTTGTTATTGCAGTAATCGTATTGACCTGCAGAATAAAGTAAAATTGTCAGTTATTGACCACGGTGAACACTAAAAAAAAAAGAATGAGAAACATTGTCAGATTTTATGGTTTTTAGTCACCTTGCTTGTCAAAAAATGGAGCAGGCTAGTAAGCAGGCTAGCGGGCCTGTAAAAATGACATTATACGGCAATACATCAGTATTATATCTAAGGATCGCTGGTTCAAGTCCCCTAGGGGGACTAATAAAATGTGTAAAAAAAAAGTCTAATGAAAAGATAAATAACGTAATTAGTAGTGAAAAAAATATATTTAAAGTAAAAAAAAAAAAAACTTTTCCCACTTTATCCTCTAAAGTCATTTAAACAATAAAATAAATAAACAAAATTGGTATCTCTGCGTCCATAAAAGTCTGAACTATTACAGTATACCATTACTTAACTCGCCGTAAAAAAGAAAAATGCCAAAATCGCTACTTTTTGGTCACCTAAGCTCTCAATAAAAATGTAATAAAAAGTGATCAAAAATTTGCCGTGGGCCCAAACAGTTTATTACCACATATGGGGCTATTGACGTAATCTGACAAATTTTGGGGTGCTTTTTATTCTTTACTCTTTGTAAAAATTAAAAATGCCTATATTTTTTCACAAAAATAGTAAATTTTCATTTTCACAGACTTTTTCAAATAAATTTAGCAAAACACCTGTGAGGTCAAGATGCTAACTATACCCCCAGATCCTTGTGGGGTTTAGTTTTCACTGTTTTGGCACCACAAGAGCCCTTCAAACCTCACATGGTGCCTAAAATGTATTCTAAAAAAAGGAGGCCCCAAAATCCACTAGGTGCTCCTTTGCTTCTGAGGCCTGTGTTTCAGTCCATTAGCACACAAGGGCCACATTTGGGATATTTCTAAAAACTACTGAATCTGGGCAATAAATATTGATTTGCATTTCTCTGGTAAAACCTTCTGTGTTATAGAATTTTTTTTATTACACATGAATTTCGGCAAAAAATATGAAATTTGTACATTTTACCTCTACGTTGCTTTAATTCCTGTGAAATGCCTAAAGGGTTGAGAAACTGTCTGAATGTTGTTTTGAATACTTTGAGGGGTGCAGTTTTTAAAATGGGATGATTTATGGGTTCTTTCTAATATATAAGGCCCTCAAAGTCACTTTAGAACTGAACTGGTCCCCAAAAAAATAGCCTTTTGAAATTTTCTTGAAAATGTGAGAAATTGCTGCTAAAGTTCTAGAAAAAGGACATTCAAAAATTGATGCAAACATAAAGTAGACATATGGGAAAAGTTAACTAGTAACTATTTTGTGTGGTATTACTATCTGTTTTACAAGCAAATACATATAAATTTAGAAAAATGCTAATATTTGCAAATTTTGTCTTCATTTTGGTGTTTTTCACAAACAAATACTGAATTTGTCGACCAAATTTTTCCACTAACATAAAGTACAATATGTCATCAGAAAACAATCTCAGAATCACTTGGATAGGTAAACGCATTCCCAAGTTATTACCACATAAATTAACACGTCAGATTTGAAAAAATCGGCTTTGTCCTCAAGGCCAAAACAGGCCCAATCCTGAAGGGGTTAACCTTTATTTACAGGGTTACGAAAATCGTAACAGTTAAGCAATGATATTCAAAAAATGCTTAACACTTAATTATGCCATTTTCTATGTGGTCCGCAAAACTGACCAGAATATGATATGCAGTGAGTTTCACGCAACGAAAACATACTGCGTAAAAAATAATTGACGTTTGAATAGCTTCATTGAATTGCATAGGTCCGTGTGCTGTCGGTTTTTTTAACGGACAGCACACAAATGTATACAACGTTAGTCTAAATAAGGGCTTAAAATGTAAAGGGGAGGGGTGAGTATAGCCCCTTTTATTATGTTACAGCTATCCCTGCATGCATTCCCCCCTCACTCCCTATTTTAAGAGATCCCATTAATATAGATCTATGATAGATCTATATTAATGGGATCTCATAAAATTGGTGGGCAGATTATCTACCTCTCCCCCTGTAAAGTGTGCCCTGCATAGTGCTCCCTGTATATAGTGTCAAACCCCGTGTGGTGCCACACACAGCCCCCTGTAGATTGTGCTACACATAGTCCTCTGTACATAGTGCCACACCCAGCCCCCTGTAGATTGTGCCACACATACCCACTTGTAGATAGTGCCAGACACCCCTTGTAGATAGTGCCAAACAGCCCCCCAGAAATAGTGGCACACATCCCCTGTAGATAGTGCCACATAACCCCATTGTAGATAGTGCCACACAAGACCTCCTGTAGAAAGTGGCACACACACACACACACACACACACACACACACCCTTGTAGATCATGCCACATACACACCCTTGTTTATAGTAACACACCCCCCCTATAGATAGTACCACACACACCCCTTGTAGATAGTGCCACATACCCACCCTTGTATATAGTGCCACATATCCCAACTTGTAAATAGTGCCACACACAGCCCTCTGTAGATATTGCCACCCACCTCCCTGTAGATAGTGCCACACACCCTCTCCTTGTAGATAGTGCCACACAGCCGTTTGTAGATAGCGCCACACACAGCCCCATTGTAGATTGTGCCCCCAAAACAAATAAAAAACCTAGCAGGTTCCCACAACAAACGAAACTGCACAGTCTCACAGCCTCCTTCTTCCTGCGGCCTATGAGATGCTTAGACAGAACCCTTTCATAGGCCGGCGCGCTCCAGCGATGTCATCGCACCAGCCTGAGCAGGGATCCTGTCCCAACATCTTATAGACCACAGGCCTAAAGTGGCCTGTATACTAGTGAATGGCAGAGCAGGGAGCTGATAACTCCCTATTCCTCCATAGTATTCAATTGTATCTGCGTCCTGAGGCAGTCGCTTGGGGCAGCGGGCCAAAAATCCGGGGCTTAGGCCCCAGATGGCAAGTGCTAGCAACGCCACTGGAGAGGCCCACGTCGCCTGGCCCGGCACATAAATGTTCTCTAAAGGAACATTTTTGTGTCCTGGGCCAGGTAGCACGGGCCTCCGCAAGTGGCGGGCCCCATAGTAGCTGCTATGGCTGCTATAGCGGTAGTTTCGCCCCTGCTCCAGAGTGAGCAAAGTCATTAATTCGGAACTGTGCATTTACTTTAGCTCATGCAGTAGTACATACTAATCTTTATCCTAGTGTAAGGCTAGGGCTATAAACACACTTGTCATATGTTGTTAGCATTTCCAGTTTCAACTTTTGCACAAGTTACATGTAGTAGCTTCATTATTAACTGTCAAACAAATTGCATTCAACTTTCATGTAACGTGTGCAAATGTTTTTTCTTCCAAAGTTATATGAAAATCATGAAGGTTGCAATTGCAATTTTTAATGCCATAGTGTCTTTTGTAGCACCAGCCTAACATGAAAAAATTCTGCATTTCCATGATAAACTATGAATTCCTATGGATTAAAGCTATTGCGCTACAAAATCTGTGTGTAGTCTCAGCCTAAAGTCCAATTCTCCATACTAAGGAGCCGTAGGAAGTGCCTTATTATATGGGAAAATACCTACATAATAATTTTTTCCAGGGACACTTATGGTGTGGTGTCTTTGGTGGGTGCTTCTTTTGGGGGTGTGGTTTATCTGATGGGTGTGGCAAGTGGGGTGTGGCTTTCCAGAGTTTCTGCATACAAAAAAACAAACCTAAATTTCTGCACTAGTTTGGCTGACAACTACTATTGTGGCGGGTATGTCTCTGGTTATCTGGTTGTTTACAAGCAGGTGTTGTCTCACTTTATCACTAAGGCTAGGCGATATGTGCTGACCACTAATGGCAGCATAAAAACCAGCGTAGATAGTGCCGCACTCAGTGCCCCATTAGATGATGCCACACACTGCTCCCTGTAGATATTGCCACACACTGCTCCCTGTAGATGATACCACACTCTGCTCCCTGTAGATATTGCCACACACTGCTCCCTGTAGATATTGCTACATACTGCTCCCTATAGATGATGCCCCACAGACCCCCTGTAGATGGTGACACACAAACTCCCTGTAGGTGATACCACATGCAGCCTCCCTGTAGATAGTGCCACACACAGCCCCCTGTAGATAGCGCCGCACGCAGGCCCCCTGTAGATAGTGCCACATACTCCCCCTGTAGATAGTGCCACATACTCCCCCTGTAGATAGTGCCACATACTCCCCCTGTAGATAGTGCCACATACTCCCCCTGTAGATAGTGCCACATACTTTCCCTGTAGATAGTGCCACATAATTCCCCTGTAGATAGTGCCACATACTTCCACGGTCGATAGTGCCACAAACTCCCCCTGTAGATAGTGCCACATACTCCCACTGTAGATAGTGCCACATACTCCCCCTGTAGATAGTGCCACATACTCCCCCTTTAGATAGTGCCACATACTTTCCCTGTAGATAGTGCCACATAATTCCCCTGTAGATAGTGCCACATACTTCCACGGTAGATAGTGCCACATACTCCCCCTGTAGATAGTGCCACATATTCGCCTGTATATAGTGCCACATAGTCCCCCTCTACATATTGCCACATACTCCCCCTGTAGATAGTGTCACATACTCCCACTGTAGCCCCACCCCCCCCTCCCTGTAGATAGAGCCATTGTGGCTCCCTCTATAAGTGGAATCCCCGGCCAGGCGTCGGCAATGCTCTGGCCGGGATTCCACTGCATGTGGTGCCCCTGGCGTCACTGCCTTTATCAGGACAGTGAAGTCATGGGCTCATTCTATGAGCGGAATCCCCGGCCAGGTGTCGGCAATGCTATGGCCGGGGATTCCGGCACGCCAGGAGGAGCCCCTGACTTCATTGTTCATATATGGATAATAACGTCGTCAGTGGCTCCCTCTATGAGTGCAATCCCCGGCCAGGCATCGTCAGTGCTCTGGCCGGTGATTCCGCTGCATGAGGTGCCCCTGTCATCACTGCCCTTATATGAACAGTGAAGTCATGGGCTACTCCTGGAGTGCCAGAATCCCCGGCCAAATCGTTGCTGACACCCTGGCCGGGAATTCCGCTCATAGAGAGAGCCCTGACTTCACTGTCTATATAAGGGCAGTGACGTCAGTGGCACTTCCTGCAGCGGAATCCCCGGCCAGGGGCAACGCTTTGGCCTGGGATTTTGCTCCAGGAGGAGTGAATGGCAGAGCAGGAAGCGGATAGTTTCAAATATACCCAAAGGTGCCTCTACCACTTAAGAATACACCAGTATTATAAATGGCACATGATAGGTGGGGGGCTTGTTGGAGATTTTGCACCTCTGCATGGTGCAGTTTTAAGACTGTACAACTCGGAGGTTGTATAAAGATGTAATAAGTTTGTTTGTATGTATAAGGCCTAAGGTTGGGGCTATACATAGACTTTATAAAGCACCACATTTGCCATAGACATACAATAAGTCACATGTACTTGTAACTTAAATTAGATTTTCATGCAACTGTTCAGTGACAAATACAGTTTATTACTAAGAAAGACATGTGACACCTGTAGAACGACAAACGTCTGTATGCAGACCCAGCCTGACACTTAGAATATTATTTTACATCACAGTCTGCAAACTGTGGCTCTTATACTGTCATGGCATGTTGGGACTAGTCATCTTTCAGCAGCTTGAGAACCTCAGGTCCCCGTGCACTGCTTTACATGAAAGTCCCTCAAACAGAAATAAGAACAGAAAACGTGTATAATTATCTATGATGTAATGCCTTCACAGTATGTGAGCTTCTATTAAATTTGTCACCTGGAGACACTTCCTTATAAAGTAAAACAATTGCATACTAGTGGGAAGTTACCTGCCCCATATACTAATAGGTACCCCTCCTTTCATATAATACACTTTTAGCATTGCCTTGGGCCCACCAGAGGAAACTATTTTAAGTGCCCAATTTCATTCTACATAGGACATGTTCATGTCCACTTTTAAATACATCATAAATGATGCCATCATTTTGTCAAATTAGTTCATAGGAATTGTCTCTAGCAGCAAGTGATGAACTCTAAATCTTCTTCAAATGTGTTTCTGCTGGACACATGTGGCCCATTATTTTATTAGACCCTGCACTTACCGGAGGATCCTCTGGTACTGTGATAGGACAGTTCAACCCTGCACACTCTACCATGAAGTTTTAAAAGTTGTTACTTGAACCTCTTTGTGCTGGTAAATGAGTTATATATGAGTATTTATTTGCATATGTGAGATGAGATTCAGTCCAGGCCCTCAACACTGAAAGACATCTGTTCTAAAAAATTTTGCTATTTATCTATTTATCTGTTTCTATAATTTTACTACGCTTAAAGGGGTATTTCACAGAACAGGTGAAATAAGTTTCTGATTGTTGGGGGTTCACCGATCACGAGAACGGGGAACGAGTACCTCCTCACTGCACCCCTAGCAGCAGTGAGGAGGAGCTAGAATGGATCGGCGGTCAAGCATGCTCCTGCCGCTCCATTCAATGTCTATGAGAATGACGAAAAAAGTCAATTGATGTATTTTGCTTATTCTGTAATTTCCATAGACTTTGAATTGAGCGGTAGCGTGCATGCACGACCACCGCTTTATTCCATGTCATCCTCTCTGCAGTTGAGCAGTGAGGAGGAACGGGAAGTTCGGGACCCTGTTCTAATGATCGATGGGAAGCGCCCAGCGTTCAGAAAATTATCACCTATTCTGGGGATATGCGATAATTTAGGATTCTGGTACAACCCCTGTAATACAAAGAATTTACAAATAAAAAGGCAGAAGATCAAATAAGAAAAGGTGTCCATTGTTAAACATCACAATTTTGTGCTTGTCAGAAGCTGGGGGGTTAAACTTGTACTACTAAAGTCTTTGCCCCGACTCCTGGAGAGCCGGATGTGTCTATGGTTAGCTCTCAGCATTTCACACCAGCCATCGAAATCCTTCCACACATCAGATCAAGCAAAGTTGTTACATCCGAAGCTTGAAGGAGAAGAAAAATCAAAGCAGTTATTATGGAAGAATGATTCTCCAAGCGCAGTTTAGCTTAAGGCTAAAGAGTTAATCCAGTCCTGGAAAATGAGAGATGGCGCTTTTAAAAGCCTTTTATGCCCTGAGTCTTATGATAATTAGCCCTGCCCCGGAGCTAGCTAATACTGAGCCACTCCAATTTGAAATGGATCTTGAGACACTGCTGAGGCCCTTAATCCTCATCACACAATACAAACTCAACTAATTCACTGAGTAAACACTTTCTCCAGTCACTTACAAGCTGTTTTTATTCATTTCAATAGCAATGATGACTTTTCACAGGCTGTTGAAACAGAAGCTTTATTACGAGTCCCTTCTTTCACTATGTTATCATTCTGTATTAACACTTCTTACTTGTGATATGCTTTCCATTTAATCTTCCCCTATTGGATATCTTGATGGGTAGATTATAAGATCAATTTACACGTAAAAAGTAATAGTTAACATTGAAGAAAAAAATGCTTTACATACTTTATAAAAGTCATAAAAACATAAATACTCCAAAACATAGAAGACAATTTTATTCCATGTAAACTTTAAAATATTGGACTTTAATCAAAAGTATGACTTGTTTCTATTGGAGAGTAGAAGTTAAACTGGTTGGTCGTTTAGTTTATGAAAGGAACTACTAAAAATACCACTTCTGTTATATTGAAATTTCCCTTTCAATGGGGACATCCCTGGTGGTCCAGGGTAGTAAAAGGTTGAATACCAACATCCTTAGATACTGTCACCTTCGAAAAAAAAAACAACTATCAGAATTAGTATATGGTTTAAAAGACACTGATACGCAGTTTGTAATTTTTATCCTTCTACTCACTTGCATTCCCCCGCTGTAAACCCACCATCGGGCCATGTGCTGCAGGCTGATTCTTAGAAAGGACTACTAAGCTAGGTGATATAATGGAGAGTACTCCTAGGACTCGCCATCAGCATGCAGTGCACAGGCTTATAGCGAGGGAATGCAAGTGAGTAGAGCGGCAAAACCTACAGATTCAAAATCAGTGTCTTTTAAAGGGGTTTTCCAGCCAATAAAAATTGATGGCCTATCCTCAGGATAGACCATTAATAGCTGAGGGGTCGGGGTCCGACTTACGGGACGTCCAACCAATCAGCTGTTTTGAAGGGGTCGTAACGCTCGTACGAGCTCTGCTTCCCCTTCATTTCTTCTTGTGCACTGTGAATCTTTGACACGCATTTAGCGGCAATTCACAAGTTTTAAAGCCTTCTTCGCCCATTCACTTCAATGAGAGAAAAGGCTGCAATACCTGTGAATTACCACTAAATGCGTGTCAAAGATTCACAATTATTCACAAGTTTACTAAAGTTGCTTCATGTTGCCACGACAATTGGTGCAACCAAATGACATCATCATGAGCTAGGGTATTGAAACTTGGCCTTCTTGCTGTACATTGCCTGATCTTCAGTGCGTTTGTCTTTCTCCAGCTTGTTCTGCTGTTTTCTATATGTCTGTTGTTATCATCACTCTTTTTGTTGTACCAATTTTTGTGTGCTCTATGGTTCTGTCCATTGGCTCCCGTGTTTGCGTGTTGGTAATTGTCTAAAGCTATTTCCTGGCTTGGCCCTGCTTTATCATTACCTTGGTCAGAGGCGTAGCTAGGTTCTTCCGCACCTGGGGCAAAGATTCAGATTGGCACCCCCTCCCCAACTTATTTCCCGACATCTCCTTCCCCCTCGCCATGTTTGCTTTCTCTACCAATCAATGAGGTGTAATTTTTTTCCACAATTTTTTAACGTAACTCGAGCATAAAAGCATTTCTACATTTTACAAGTGATATAGTTATATAATGTAATTAACATAAAAATAAATTAAAATAAATTAAAGAGGCTACACACAGCCCCCTGTAGATAGCACCACACACAGCCCCCTTTGTAGATAGTGCCACACACAGCCCCTCTCCTGTAGATAGTGCCACACACATCCCCCTTGTAGATAGCGCACACACAGCCCCCCTTGTAAATAGCGCCTCACAGCCCCCGATGTAGATAGTGACACACGTATCCCCCCTTGTAGATAGCACACACACATCCCCCTTGTAAATAGCGAGCACACAGCCCACTGTAGATAGTGCCACACACATCCCCCCTTGTAGATAGCGCACACACAGCCCCCCTTGTAAATAGCGCCTCACAGCCCCACTTGTAAATAGAGCCACATACAGCCCACTTCCCCCCTTGTAGATAGCGGCACACTCCTCCCCTTGTAGATAGTGCCACACACAGCCCGCTGCCCCTTTGTAAATAGCGTGACACTCCCCCCTTGTAAATAGTGCGACATCCCCCGCTTGTAAATAGTGCGACATCCCCCCCTTTTAAATAGCGCCACACTCCCTCCTTGTACTTAGCGCCACACTGTAAACAGAGCGGTAGCCTACCGCTACCACTCTCTGCTCTGCCTGGTATGACTTACCGGAGGAGCCGAGGAGGTCATGCGGCGCAGGCAGCAGAGTTCTTTCTGACTAGGGTTGGTGACAGCCAGGGCCGGCCTTAGGTTGGATGGCACCCTGTGTGGGACTCTCTATCGCCGCCCCCTACACAAACCAAAAATTAACCACATATATGGACACGCTGGAACATATATACTGTACATACATAAAGACAGATATTTAGACATACAGGCAAATATACATACACACATTCTGGAATATATACAGTGAAGGAAATAAGTATTTGATCCCTTGCTGATTTTGTAAGTTTGCCCACTGTCAAAGACATGAACAGTCTAGAATTTTTAGGCTAGGTTAATTTTACCAGTGAGAGATAGATTTTATTAAAAAAAACAAACAGAAAATCACATAGTCAAAATTATATATATTTATTTGCATTGTGTACAGAGAAATAAGTATTTGATCCCCTACCAACCATTAAGAGTTCAGCCTCCTCCAGACCAGTTACACGCTCCAAATCAAATTGGTAGTATCCAATATGTATTTTTTACAATAAACAATTTTTAAAAAAATCTAACATTTTTAACAAAAAAGGGGTTCATTTATTTTTTTGGGGGCAGGGATTTATTTATTTATTATTAAACTTTATTACATTGAATTTTTTTTTTTTTTCATTTTTCCCTCTAGGGGACTTGAAGCAGCGATCACTTGATCGCTTATATAATGCTTTGGAAAACTTAGAATTCCTTATGGGAAGGAAGCCCTTAAGGCAAAAATGTATATTAAGACAGCCTTCCTGTCCACAATGACAGTCAGCGGCTGTTGGGATGAAGCTGGCATGAGTAGTTTTATGTTGACCACTGCCTCCCCAAAAGTTGTTCAAATTCTTGTACATATTTTGAGACCTTTCTTAGAATGGGTGATGCAGGACATCGCGGGGATGGAGTCAGTTTTCCATTACCTGGATGATTTCCTGTCTATGGGTCCAGGTCGATTCCTGGTCTGTTCCAACCTTGCTTCCTATGTATCACTATAGATTCCAAGGTCATGAAATGCCAGCTGCCTGAGGAGAAGCTTCAGGCTCTACAGCAGAATGTAGATGGGGCATGCAAACTTTGAAAAATTATATTAAATAATCTACAGTCTCTGCGAGTTGAACTGCTTTGTGCACCTGGTGACTGATTGGGCATATCTTTAGGTTCTCTAACTCTTTACTGATGTGGCAGGATCTGGCGGCTTCGAGGCTTATTGTCAAGGTCAGTGGTGTGTGGGATCATGGCCTGCTTGATTTGTTGAAAAGGGTTTGACGAGGAATTTGGCCCTACTTGAGCTGTTTCCCATAGTGGACTAAGTAATCAATTGGGGGATAGTTTAGGAGACAAAAAGGTTAGATTCCATTGCAATAACATGGGGTAGGCATGATCATTAATAGCATGTCGGCTGCTTCTCCCCCAGACATCTTGTCCTGACATGTTTATCTTTGAATGTTTGTTTGGTAACGGTTTATGTAGTCTCCAGATGCAAAAGGATTTGGCCTGGAATGCCACAGTCACCTGTGAGAACTGGTGTCACATCGGCGGGAGACCTAATGGTCAGAACGTGGACATCCTATGCGGCTTGTTGGCGGCAATAGGAGGAAGGGGGTGAGGGCTTTCGGTGACTTGAGTTCAGAGAAAAACAGGTTGCTGGCGCTGCTCTTTTTGCTAGGTCATGATGCGAAAACGGGTTGGTGAGTTTACAAAGTCATCCTCGTGACCAGGGGCGTAGCTAAAGGCTCATGGGCCCAGGTTCAAAAGTTCAGTTTGGGCCCCCCTTCGCATCTTCCCTTTTAGGGTATGTTCACACGCAAACTCAAAAATGGCTGAAAATACGGAGCGGTTTTCAAGGGAAAACAGCTCCTGATTTTCAGACGTTTTTTAAGCCACTCGCGTTTGTCGCTGCGTTTTTTACGGCCGTTTTTTAAGCTGTTTTCAATAGAGTCTATGAAAAACAGCTCCAAAAACGTCACAAGAAGTGTCCTGCACTTCTTTTTAGCTGCCTTTTTTTTACGCGGCCATTTTGAAAAACGGCCGGGCAAAAAAATGGCCCGTTGTAACAGAACGCAGTTTTTTCCCATTGAAATCAATTGGCAGATGTTTGGTGGTGTTCTGCTTCCGATTTTTCGTGCGTTTATGGCCCAAAAAACGTCCAAAAATAGGCAGTGTGAACATACCCTAACTTTCAGCTGCATTGCTGGGTCTCTAAAGTAACCCATTAATGTAGCACTAGCCGCCAGGGAGGTTCTTACAGTCTTAAAAGATCACTGGCACAACTCGTATGTTTTGCTTCCCCCTCAAAACAAAAATATATACATCGGAGACTAATAAAACAAATTTTATAACACGGCAGGATTACAACGGTGCAGTTCTATGTATGATAGCATACCTAAATAATGAAGTCACAAATTATGCTGCTAGCCCCAATAGCCCTCTTAGTGCCCCCTCCACCTTAATAGTGGCCCCATTTGTTCCCCAAACTGTACTAGTGCCCCCTTTTGTGCCCTACAAAATAATAGTGCCCCCACCTCAAAGTAATAGTGACCCACCACAAAATCATAATGCCTTTTTTGGGCCTTATATAGTAATAATACCAACTTTTTTTCCCCCACAAAGGGATTGCTGCCCCCTATGTCCTCCTACACAAGATAAATTCCACCTGGGCAGTTGATAATTTTATTAATTGCAACATATTTAAAATGTTTTTCCCAGAATCATAAATTATCACCTATCCACAGTATATTTGATAATTTTCTTATTGCTTTAGGCAATTGTGAGACCAGGGGTCCAAAACCCTCAGATCCTCCTCACTGCACCCCTGCAGTAAAGAGGAGCTTGAATGGAGCGGCTGTTGAGCATACGCCCACCTCTCCATTCACTGTCTATGTAAACAGCCGAGCGCTGTACTCGGCTGTTTCTGTCATTCTCATAGACTTTGAATGGAGCAGTAGAGTTCATGCACGACCGCTGCTCCATTCAATGTCTTGCTTACAGTGAGGAGGAATGGGGGGTCCGGGACCCCATTTCTCATGATTGGTGGGGGTCCCAGCAATAACAAAACAATCACTTATCCTACGGATAGGTGGTAATTTATGATTCTGGCAAAAAAAAAAAACCTTAAGAAAATGCCCCTGTTACTAGATATTATCTAAAAAACCTGTAGGAGCAGCCTCTTTATTATCTATAGCTTCCTAATGGACAATGCTTCACATTACAGCACAGCTCCAGACCTCCAGTAATGTGCAATCATGACCCACAGTAACCTCTAGCCCCCTTATCAGTTTCTTCCCGATAACTGGAGGCTGGAGCTGTCCTGTAATGAATTATGAACCTCTGTAATCAGTGTCCTGCCTGCGCCGCTCTCACTGCTAAATCCTCCCATTCTGTCTTCTATTTGCAGGATAGAAATAACAGAGAGAAACAGCAAAGATCAAACAGTATAGGAAAAAAAACACTAAAGAAAGACAATGTAATTACGAGTGATGCCCGTCCTGCACTCACATAGATGTGGGGGAAACGAGCTGCAATGAGACATGAGCTTCTCCTTACACAGCGTGCGGCAGTCTTTGTAACTAGACTCCTCCTCCCCTGTCTCCTCCAATCCAGTGCCTCAGAGCACAAGAATGGAGGGGGATTACACACGCTGATACACACGCAGCTGCACCTGGCGCTGTGTAAAGATTTATCGAAGTGTGGCAAGGGGGGCATGCGGGCCCCCCAGGCTTAGGGGCCCGGTCGCAAGTGCGACCGCTGCGACCCCTATAGCTACGCCACTGCTCGTGACAGCACTTGCCTTTGGTTTCATGTTTTCTGAGGTGAGGGACCTTTACATAGTTACATAGTTACTTAGGTTGAAAAAAAACACACGTCCATCAAGTTCAATCTTTCAAAGTAAATTACCCGTCGTTCATTGATTCATTGATTATAACCCTCAATGTCATTTGTCAGTAAATAAATATCTAACCTTTTTTTAAATGCTGACATATTATCTGCCATTACTATCTCTTGGGGTAATGCATTCCATAGTTTGACTACTCTAACTATAAAGAACCCTTTCCTATATTGATGTCTGAAATGTCTTTCTTCCATACGCAATGAACATCCCCTGGTCCTTCATAGAGTCCTTGTAAAGAACAGTTTATGTGCTAGTTCTTTGTATTGACCACACATATATTTTATAGATGTTAATAAGATCACCTCTAAGGTGTTTTTTTTCTAGTCTTTCATTGTAAGCGACATCTCCCATCCTATTTATTAATCTGGTCACCCACTGTCACGTTGGGTATGTGGACCCACTGGGCCGTACTGCCTTGACTATATGGCAACTGGCCAACAGTTAAGACGTCACAGTCTGTAGTTCGTATAGTGTACCTGTGGTAGCTCAGACAGTAGCAAGACAGGCTCGGCTGGGACTAGGCAGCAGGCAGGCGCCAGGCGTGGTGTAGCAGGACAGGTGTGGGACACAGCCCAGCACAACTTCAGCTCAACATGGTACTTCACCAGGATAGCACGGGATACAGGTTACAGATACAGTGGAGGAAATAAGTATTTGATCCCTTGCTGATTTTGTAAGTTTGCCCACTGTCAAAGTCATGAACAGTCTAGAATTTTTAGGCTAGGTTAATTTTACCAGTGAGAGATAGATTATATAAAAAAAAAATAAGAAAAATCACATAGTCAAAATTATATATATTTATTTGCATTGTGCACAGAGAAATAAGTATTTGATCCCCTACCAACCATTAAGAGTTCAGCCTCCTCCAGACCAGTTACACGCTCCAAATCAACTTGGTGCCTGCATTAAAGACAGCTGTCTTACATGGTCACCTGTATAAAAGACTCCTGTCCACAGACTCAATTAATCAGTCTGACTCTAACCTCTACAACATGGGCAAGACCAAAGAGCTTTCTAAGGATGTCAGGGACAAGATCATAGACCTGCACAAGGCTGGAATGGGCTACAAAGCCATAAGTAAGACGCTGGGTGAGAAGGAGACAACTGTTGGTGCAATAGTAAGAAAATGGAAGACATACAAAATGACTGTCAATCGACATCGATCTGGGGCTCCATGCAAAATCTCACCTCGTGGGGTATCCTTGATCCTGAGGAAGGTGAGAGCTCAGCCGAAAACTACACGGGAGGAACTTGTTAATGATCTCAAGGCAGCTGGGACCACAGTCACCAAGAAAACCATTGGTAACACATTACGCCGTAATGGATTAAAATCCTTCAGTGCCCGCAAGGTCCCCCTGCTCAAGAAGGCACATGTACAGGCCCGTCTGAAGTTTGCAAACGAACATCTGGATGATTCTGAGAGTGATTGGGAGAAGGTGCTGTGGTCAGATGAGACTAAAATTGAGCTCTTTGGCATTAACTCAACTCGCCGTGTTTGGAGGAAGAGAAATGCTGCCTATGACCCAAAGAACACCGTCCCCACTGTCAAGCATGGAGGTGGAAACATTTATGTTTTGGGGGTGTTTCTCTGCTAAGGGCACAGGACTACTTCACCGCATCAATGGGAGAATGGATGGAGCCATGTACTGTCAAATCCTGAGTGACAACCTCCTTCCCTCCACCAGGACATTAAAAATGTCTCGTGGCTGGGTCTTCCAGCACGACAATTACCCGAAACATACAGCCAAGGCAACAAAGGAGTGGCTCAAAAAGAAGCACATTAAGGTCATGGAGTGGCCTAGCCAGTCTCCAGACCTTAATCCCATCGAAAACGTATGGAGGGAGCTGAAGATCCGAGTTGCCAAGCGACAGCCTCGAAAATCTTAATGATTTACAGATGATCTGCAAAGAGGAGTGGGCCAAAATTCCATCTAACATGTGTGCAAACCTCATCATCAACTACTAAAAATGTCTGACTGCTGTGCGTGCCAACAATGGTTTTGCCACCAAGTATTAAGTCTTGTTTGCCAAAGGGATCAAATACTTATTTCTCTGTGCACAATGCAAATAAATATATATAATTTTGACAATGTGATTTTTTTTATTTTTTTTTATATAATCTATCTCTCACTGGTAAAATTAACCTAGCCTAAAAATTCTAGACTGTTCATGTCTTTGACAGTGGGCAAACTTACAAAATCAGCAAGGGATCAAATACTTATTTCCTCCACTGTAGCAGGAACGGGGAACACTGGGAACTGGAAAACACTCAGGAGACCATTTGCATAGACATACTAGGATAACGACGACAAAGCTTAGGCAAGGAGGGAAGGGGCAGAGCCCTTCTTATAGTCCAGGGTGCTCTGGGAGCAATCAGCTCAATCTCACACCTGTGTGCGCGCTCTGGCTCCAAGGCTGGACTGAGCTCGCGAGCGCACCCTGGTGGTCACTGTGGAACAGGACAGCCGCATGTGCAGACATCTCTGGAGAGAATGGCGTCAACCAGATGGAAGGAGTTTGTGGTCAGCGTCCACAGACGTTACAGTATCCTCCCTCTTACACCCCCTCCTCTTGGGACCAGAACGAGAGAGAAACCTCTTAATAAGGGTAGGAGCATTGAGATTCCCTTCTGGCTCCCAGTACCCCTCTTCTTAACCAAGCCCCCTCCAATCTACTAAATAAAAGGTTCTTCCTCTTACTTTCTTGATGTCCTTAACCTCAAATATCTCGGAAGAATCGCTGGGGGAAACTGCAGGGATAAGAGTCCTAGAGTAGCGGTCCAGGACCACAGGTTTCAGGAGGGAGACATAGAAGGAATTGGAGATATTGAGGGTGGGAGGCAGCTGAAGCTTGTAGGAGACACGGTTGATTCGTTGCAAAATCTCGAATGGTCCAAGGAACCTGGGGGCAAACTTGTACAATGGCACCCTTAGCCGGATATTCCTAGAGGACAGCCAGACCTTAGTACCTGGAAGAAACTGGAGAGGCTCTCGTCTTCTTGTGTCTGCCTTTCTTTCCATGCGGTCGACCGCCAGCAGAATAAAAGATCGGGTCTGCTGCCAGATTTGTAGAAAGTCCCTGAATGCAGAGTCAGCTGCAAGCACCAGGGACGTAGTGGAAACAGGGAGGGTTATTTGAGGGTGTTGGCAATAGACAAGGAAGAATGGACACTTAGCGGTGGACTCACTAGTGTGGTTGTTGTAGGAGAACTCAGCCCAAGGAAGCAGCTGCACCCAGTCATCAAGCTGCCTGGAGATAAAGTGTCGTAAATAGTTCTCCACAACCTGATTTATTCTCTCAACTTGACCATTGGACTGGGGATGGTAGGCAGAGGAAAAGTTCAACTTCACAAGAGAGGTACGCAGAGGCCTCTCCAGAACTTCGAGGTGAAAGGAACCCCCCGATCTGACATAATATGCATAGGCAAGCCGTGTAGATGGAAGATGTGTTGGACGAAGAGATTGGAAAGTCAAGAAGCGGACGGTAGACCGGTTAGTGGAACGAAATGAGCCATCTTGGAGAATCGGTCCACCATCACCCAGACCGCACTGCAGCCAGCAGAGAGAGGCAGGTCCATGGCAAAGTCCATAGCAATATGCTGGCAGGGGGCATCGGGCACAGGCAGCGGCTTGAGCAGGCCCGCCAGTTTGGAGTGGGCAACTTTATTTTCTGCGCACACCGTGCAGTGGGAGACAAAGCCTGTGATGTCTTTGGGCAGCGTGGGCCACCAGAACTAACGAGCGATCAAGTCTCGGGACTTACGGACACTCGCGTGCCCTGCCAGTTTGGAACTGTGTCCCCTGCAGAGGATTCTTCTTCTGTCTGCCAGACGCACAAAAGTCCTCCCCGGGGGAATGTCTCTAACTTGCAGAGGGTTGACAGGGATGATGCAGGACGGATTAATGATATTCTGTAGAGACTCCATAGTGTCCTGTGTCTCGAACGACCTGGACAGGGCATCGGCCCTCACATTCTTGTCGGCCAGACAGTAGTGGAGCTGAAACTGGAACGGGCAAAGAACAGCGACCACCTGGCCTGATGGGGATTCAGTCGTTGGGCCGTCTGGAGATAAGTGAGGTTCTTGTGGTCCGTAAATATCAAGATGGGTTGAACTGCGCCATCTAATAGATGACTCCACTCCTCCAGAGCCAATTTGATGGCCAGTAACTCCCTATCCCCTATCGAGTAGTTGCGTTCTGCGGAAGAGAAGAGCTTGGAGTAATAGCCACATACCATTGACTTACCCTTGGAACCTCTCTGGAACAGGAATGCACCAGCACCGACAGAGGAGGCGTCCACCTCCAATGAGAACTGTTGAGAAACATCTGGATGATGTAGGATAGAGGCTGACGTGAATGCACTCTTCAGTCCACACTTTGGTGTTCATGCCTTTCTTGTTGAGGTTAGAGATAGGAGATGTCAGTGAGGAAAAGTTTGGAATGAATGTCTGTAGAAATTGACGAATCCCAGGAAGCGCTGTATGGCCCTCAAACTTTGAGGGCGTGGCCATTCCAGGACGGCCTTTACCTTTTCAGGATCCATCTTGGGACCTTGATTCGAGATGATGTAGCTCAGGAAGGTTAGAGCATCTCCCTCAAAAATGCATTTCTCCAACTTGGCGTACAGACGATTTTCCCTTAACCGTAGCAAAACTTGATGGGCATGTCTCCGATGAGTCATTGGATCTGGAGAAAAAATCAAGTTTTCATCAAGATAGACCACAACACAAACATAGAGGAGGTCACGGAAGCATTACACAGACCGAAGGGCATTACTAGATATTCATAGTGTCCGTCACGGGTGTTAAATGCCGTCTTCCATTAGTCAACCCGGCAAATCTGGATTAGGTTGTAAGCCCCATGCAGGTCTAGTCTTTAAAAATATCTTGGCTCCACGTATGCGATCAAACAGTTCAGAAATCAATGGCAGTGGATACCTATTTTGTACCGTGATCTGGTTGAGACACCGGTAGTCGATGCAAGGACACAGAGAACCATCCTTTTTCTGGACGAAGAAGAACCCGGCTCCTGCCGGGGAGGAAGACTTCAGTATGAAGTCCCTCTCCAATTCTCATTAACATAGGTAAACAGGTACAGAGTCTCTGGCACGGAGAGAGGATATACCCAACCATGGGGAAGGGATGCACGAGGAACTAGGTCGATAGGACAGTCATACCCCTGGTGTGGGGAAAGTGATCCACCTTGCCTCTTTCTTTCTGAAGACATCCGAGAAATCAGAATAACAACCAGGCAATCCTGCCAAGGACTGAGGCAGAGGAGGCTGAGCTGAACTAATCTGTACCAGGCAAAGGTTGAGGCACTAGGGACCCCACTGGAGAACCTTTCCAGAATTCTGGTCCAGGACTGGGGCATGTAGTTGGAGCCAGGGCAGACCCAGCATCACAGGATTGACAGCTTTAGCCAGGACAAAGAACGAGAGGAACTCTGGAATGGAGGGCTTCCACTTGGAGCCTCAGAAGATTGGTCACAGCTATAAATTGGGTCTGGCAGAGGTAGTCCATTCACAGATGCAACCATCAACGGCCTCTCCAGAGGGGTTGTGGGCCAATGGAGAATATCCACCAGGTCTCTACGAATGAAATTAGCAGCGGATCCAGAGTCCAGATACGCAGAGACCCGATGCGTTTTCTCGCCGGACACTATGGTCACGGGAATAGATAATTTAGTCGAAAGTCCTTCTTTACCCAGGGTTGTCTCTCCCACCAACACTAGGCTCTGGGGCTTTTGGAGACACAGACGCACAATATGGCCACCGAGGCCGCAATATAGACAAAGTCCCGAGGTGTGTCTGTGTTGAGGACAGCAGGGGTTGCTGCAAAGTAGGAACCGGAATAGGGAGTCCTACCTCCCGACAAACTTCTTGGAACCGTTCTCGGATCCTTATATAAATCTGGGCGGCCAGAAGAATGAGGGAATCCAGGGTAGCTCGTCCTTAATCCTAGGAGACAGTCCCTGCCAGAATGTAGCCACCAGGGCCTCATTTTTCCACAACAGTTCTCCAGAGTCTGGAAGTGGATTGCGTAATCGCCCACGGAGGTGTCTCCCTGGCGTAGGTTCAGCAAGGAGGAGGCTGCAGACGAGACTCGTCCAGGCTACTCAAACACCGTGCAAAATATCCGTAGGAACCCCTGGAAGTCACGGGTCTCTAATCCTTGTCTCTCCCAGATAGGGTTTGCCCATGCAAGAGCCCTGCCAGTGAGGATAGAGACGATGAACGCGACCCTTGCGCCATCAGACGAGAATGCCCTTGCATACAGGCTAAAGTGGATCTGGCACTGGTTCAAAAATCCACGACAGGTCCTCGCATCTCTATCATAGCGGTCAGGAACCGGCAAAGAAAATCGGGGATCAGCATTGCCAGCAGATGTAGTCGGAGGATTAGTACTGTCAGGACGTGTAGTAGGAGGACTGGCAGCTTGCAGCTCCAGCCGATGTGCAATAATGTTCAATGCCTGGAGGAGTTGGTCCTGTGGAGACTGGAGGTCTAGCATATCCGCCCGCATCTCCTGTGACGTCGTCATATTCTTGGATTGACCAGCGGGGTCCATGGCCTGAGCCTACTGTCATATTGGGTATGTGGACCCATTGGGCCATACCATCTTGACGGTATGGCAGCTGGCCAAAAGGACACAGCTCACAATCTATAGTTCGTATAGTGTACCTGTGGTAGTGTAATGGATTTGCCTGACACAGCTTCTTTGTCAACGCCCGTGGTTAATCAGCCTGCATCTGTGCCTAGGTCTGTTAGAGTGACTCGATCTGCTACCACTTAGGCTGGGAGGCTGAGGAGTGGGAGAACCTATCACAGCCTGGCCAGACGGAGCTAGATCCCGCCCTCTGTCTATTTATACCTTAATTTCCTGCTCCTCCTTTGCCTGTGATTCTGTCTGGTTTTCTGGCTCTGCTGCTCCTGCTTGTACTATTGTCCTCTTCTTCAAATTGACCCTGGCTTTACTGACTACTCTCCTGCTCTGCGTTTGGTACCTCGTAAACTCCTGGATTGACTCGGCTCGTTCACTACTCTTGTTGCTCATGGTGTTGCTGTGGGCAACTGCCCCATTTCCCTTAGCTTCTGTGTACCCTTGTCTGTTGGTCTGTCATGCACTTATTGAGCGTAGGGACCGTCGCCAGTTGTGCGCCGTCGCCTAGGACAGGCAGGGACTGAGTGGCGGGTAGATTAGGGCTCACCTGTCTGTCTCCCTACCCCGTCATTACAGGTAGCTCAGGCAGTAGCAAGACAGGCTCGGCTGGGACTAGGCAGCAAGCAGGCGCCAGGCATGGTGTAGCAGGACAGGCGTGGAACACAGCACAGCATGACTTCAGCTCAACACGGCACTTGACCAGGATAGCACGGGATACAGGATACAGGTAGCAGGAATGAGGAACACTGGGAACTGGAAAACACTCAGGAGACCATTTGCATAGACATACTAGGATAACTACAACAAGGCTCAGGCCAGGCAGGAAGGAGCACAGCCCATCTTATAGTCCAGGGTGCTCTGGGAGCAATCAGCTCAATCTCACACCTGTGTGCGCTCTGGCTCCAAGGCTGCGAGCGCAACCTGGTGGTCACTGTGGAACAGGACGGCCACATGTGCAGACATCTCTGGGGAGAAGGGCGTCGACCAGATGGAAGGAGTTCGTGGTCAGCGGCCACAGACGTTACACCCGCCTTTGAACCCTCTCCAGTTCTCCTATATCCTTTTTGCAATTTGGAGCCCAAAACTGAAATCCATATTCAAGATGTGGCCTTACAAAGGATTTACACCGCGTTCCAAATTATTGTAATGGCAGAAGGAGGTGAAGGGAAAGTGAGCCCTAATCTACCCACCGCCCTGTCCCTGCCTACTTGCAACGACCCGCCCTAGGCGACGAGGTACAACTGGGCGGCGGTCCCTACGCTGGCTAAGTGCACAGGAAGACAAACAGGGAACACGCAAGGGAAGGGGCAGTAGCCACGGAACGCCACGAGGAAACGGGGCGGCGAACGAACAGTCAGGACCAGGACGAAGTGAGTACACCCGAGCGGGCACGGAGACAGAAGCAAGCCAGGGCAAGCAAAGCAGGTCAAGCAGAACTGCAGCAAGGCAGAAGCACGGCAGAAGCAGGCTGGAGCAAGCAGCAGTGGGGCCAGGAATCCAAAAGAATTACAAGCACTGAGGGAGAGCACAGGGCAGGTAATAAAGGGCAGGGGGCGGAGCTAACTCCGAGAGACCAGGCCGCGATAGGCTCTCCCACTCCTGAGCCTGCCACCCTGGTTGGTGGGAGAAGGTGTCAGTCGAACAGGTCTGGTCTCAGGTGTGGATTGATTAATCCCAGGAGTGTAGCTAGATGAAGTACCTGGCAGATCCCTAACAGTACTCCCCCTTTTATGAGGGGCCACCGGACCCTTACTAAGGGGACCCGGTTTAGTGGGGAAGAGGAGGTGGAACCTCCTGATCAATACCCCAGCGTGAACATCACGGGCAGGTACCCAAGTCCTCTCCTCCGGCCCGTATCCTCTCCAATGGACCAGGTACTGGAGGGAGCCCTGGACCATCCTACTGTCCATAATCTTGGCCACCTCGAATTCCACCCCCTCAGGGGTGAGAACGGGAACAGGAGGTATCCTCGAGGGGGACCAGGATGGGGAGCAGCGTTTAAGGAGGGAGGCATGGAAGACGTCATGTATGCGAAAGGATGGGGGGAGCTCGAGACGGAAGGATACAGGGTTGAGGACTTCAATGATCTTATAAGGTCCAATAAATCGGGGAGCAAACTTCCTGGACGGGACCTTAAGGCGCAAGTTCCTGGACGACAACCAGACCAAATCCCCGACGACAAACCGGGGGTTAGCAGAATGTCTACTATCCGCCTGAATCTTTTGTGCGCTCTGGGACGCCTCTAGGTTCTTCTGAACCTGGGCCCAGACAGTGCACAGTTCCCGATGAACCTCCTCTACCTCAGGATTATTGGAACAACCAGGGGAGACGGAGGAGAACCTAGGGTTAAACCCGAAATTACAGAAAAACGGGGAGACCCCTGACGAGTTACTGACCCGGTTATTCAGGGAAAATTCAGCAAGGGGAAGGAATGAGACCCAATCGAATTGACAGTCAGAGATGAAACACCTTAAATATTGTTCCAGGGATTGGTTGGTCCTTTCCGTTTGGCCATTGGTTTCGGGATGGAAGGCGGAGGAGAAGGACAGATCAATCTCCAACTTTTTACAAAAAGCTCTCCAAAATAAGGAAACAAATTGTACCCCTCTGTCAGAAACGATATTGACTGGGGCCCCATGGAGACGCAGGATGTGTTTCACAAACAAAGAAGCTAACGTCTTGGCGTTAGGTAGCTTCTTAAGGGGCACAAAGTGGCACATCTTGCTGAAGCGGTCGACTACCACCCACACCACCGACTTGCCCTGAGATGGAGGCAAATCGGTGATAAAATCCATGGAGATATGGGTCCAAGGTCTCTGGGGAATGGGCAAGGAACGTAGTAGGCCCGCAGGTCGGGACCTAGGGGTTTTGGACCTAGCGCAAACCTCACAAGCGGCGACGTAAGCCCTAACATCTTTAGGCAACCCAGGCCACCAATAGTTTCTGGTAATGAGGTGTTTGGTGCCCAAGATGCCAGGATGACCGGATAGAGCGGAGTCATGGTTTTCCCTGAGTACCCTCAGCCGGTATTGCAGGGGAACAAACAGTTTGTCCCCAGGGACGTTCCCGGGAGCTGCACCCTGATCAGCCGCGATATCAGAAGCTAAATCAGAATCCGTGGCAGAGACAATTATACCAGGGGGTAAAATACAAGCGGGATCCTTCTCGGAAGGAGGATTGGCCATGAAACTACGTGACAGAGCGTCAGCCTTAATATTCTTGGACCCAGCCCTATAGGTAACCAAGAAATTAAATCTGGTAAAGAATAGTGCCCACCGAGCTTGTCTAGGATTAAGCCTCCGGGCCGATTCTAGGAAAACCAGATTCTTGTGATCCGTAAGGACCGTTACCTGGTGTCTGGCCCCCTCCAGGAAGTGCCGCCACTCCTCAAAAGCCCATTTAATGGCTAGAAGTTCGCGGTTGCCAATATCATAGTTACTCTCCGTGGGCGAAAACTTCCTAGAGAAGTAAGCACAGGGGCGGAGATGGGTGAGGGAGCTGGTACCCTGGGACAGGACGGCCCCCACTCCCACCTCGGAAGCGTCAACCTCCACAATAAATGGCTCCTCTTGGTTGGGCTGAATCAGCACGGGGGCCGAGATAAAGCACTTCTTGAGAGTCTCAAAGGCCTGGACGGCCTCAGGGGGCCAATGGAGGACATCGGCACCCTTGCGGGTAAGGTCCGTAAGAGGCTTAGCGACGACCGAGAAGTTGGCAATAAATCTCCTGTAATAGTTGGCGAACCCTAAAAAACACTGTAATGCCTTAAGGGAGGCAGGTTGGACCCATTCCGCCACAGCTTGAACCTTGGCAGGGTCCATGCGGAATTCATGAGGAGTGAGGATTTGCCCTAAAAATGGTATCTCCTGTACCCCAAAGACACATTTTTCAGTCTTAGCAAACAGATTATTCTCCCGAAGGACCTGGAGCACCTTCCTGACATGCTCCACGTGGGAGGACCAGTCCTTGGAAAACACCAGTATGTCATCAAGGTACACAACAAGAAAATTACCCAGGTACTCTCTCAGGATTTCATTAATAAAATTCTGGAAGACAGCAGGGGCATTACACAACCCAAAGGGCATGACCAGGTATTCGAAATGACCCTCGGGTGTGTTGAACGCAGTTTTCCACTCATCCCCCTCTTTGATGCGGATAAGGTTATATGCCCCCCGTAGATCGAACTTAGAAAACCATTGGGCTCCCTGAACCTGATTAAAAAGATCCGGAATCAAAGGAAGTGGGTACTGGTTCCTTACGGTGACCTTATTCAGGTTACGATAATCAATGCACGGCCTAAGACCACCATCCTTCTTCCCCACGAAGAAGAAGCCAGCACCTACAGGAGAAGTCGAGGGGCGAATGAAACCCTTGGCCAGGCATTCTTGGATATACACCCTCATCGCTTCACGTTCAGGACATGAAAGATTAAATATCCTACCCTTAGGAAGCTTGGCACCAGGCACCAAATCGATAGCGCAATCGTAATCTCTATGGGGGGGCAACACCTCGGAGGCCTCCTTAGAAAACACATCGGCGAAGTCCTGAACAAACTCAGGAAGTGTGTTTACCTCCTCCCGGGGAGAAATAGAGTTAACAGAAAGACATGACATCAGACATTCATTACCCCATTTGGTGAGATCCCCAGTATTCCAATCAAATGTGGGATTATGCAACTGCAACCAGGGAAGGCCTAAAACCAGATCAGACGATAATCCCTGCATCACCAGTACAGAGCACTGCTCCAAATGCATGGAGCCAACCAGGAGTTCAAAAACAGGAGTATGCTGAGTAAAATAACCATTAGCAAGGGGTGTTGAGTCGATTCCTACTACAGGGATAGGATAAGGTAAATCAATACAAGGCATCTTTAGAGACATAGCAAATTCCACAGACATGATATTAGCAGATGAGCCAGAATCCACGAAAGCACTGCCCGTGGCAGACCGGCCAGCAAACGAGACCTGAAAGGGAAGCAAAATTTTATTGCGTTTCACATTAACGGGAAATACCTGTGCGCCCAAGTGACCTCCCCGATGATCACTTAGGCGCGGAAGTTTTCCGGCTTCTTATTCTTGCGCCTGGGACAGGTGTTCAGTAGATGCTTGTCGTCCCCACAGTAGAAGCAGAGACCATTCATTCTGCGAAACTCCCTACGTTGTCGAGGGGACATGGAGGCCCCGAGTTGCATAGGTACCTCCAAGTCCTCCGTGGAGGGGCGAGGAGACGGGACCTCGGGGGGAATCGCAGAAAAGTCAGAGGGGAGCACACTGAAGCGTTCTAGCTGACGTTCCCTGATACGTCGGTCAAGTCGTACTGCTAGGGCCATAACCTGGTCAAGGGAGTCAGGCGAGGGGTAGCTAACCAGCAGATCCTTCAGGGCGTCAGATAATCCTAACCTAAACTGGCACCTTAGGGCCGGATCGTTCCACTGAGAAGCTACGCACCACTTCCTAAAATCAGAACAGTATTCCTCAACCGGTCTCCTACCCTGACGTAAGGTCACCAGCTGACTCTCGGCTAAAGCAGTCCTGTCAGTCTCGTCGTAAATGAGTCCGAGGGCAGAGAAAAAACGATCAACAGAGGAAAGTTCAGGGGCGTCAGGAGCCAAGGAGAAGGCCCACTCTTGGGGCCCTTCCTGGAGTCGGGATATGATGATACCCACCCGCTGGTTCTCGGAACCTGAGGAGTGGGGCTTTAGGCGGAAATACAGTCTGCAACTCTCCCGGAAGGAGAGAAACGTCTTACGGTCCCCTGAAAACCGGTCAGGTAATTTGAGGTCGGGTTCTAGAGGTGAGGTGAGGGGTACTACTAAAGCAGCGTCACCCTGATTGACCCTTTGGGCCAGGGCCTGGACCTGTAGGGAGAGGCCCTGCATCTGCTGGGTCAGGGTCTCAAGGGGGTCCATGATAGCGTCAGCGTAGGAGAAATGGTAGACTAGGTAAGGGCTTGTAATTATGTAATGGCAGAAGGAGGTGAAGGGAAAGTGAGCCCTAATCTACCCACCGCCCTGTCCCTGCCTACTTGCAACAACCCGCCCTAGGCGACGAGGTACAACTCGGCGGCGGTCCCTACGCTGGCTAAGTGCACAGGAAGACAAACAGGGAACACGCAAGGGAAGGGGCAGTAGCCACGGAACGCCACGAGGAAACGGGGCGGCGAACAAACAGTCAGGACCAGGACGAAGTGAGTACACCCGAGCGGGCACGGAGACAGAAGCAAGCCAGGGCAAGCAAAGCAGGTCAAGCAGAACTGCAGCAAGGCAGAAGCACGGCAGAAGCAGGCTGGAGCAAGCAGCAGTGGGGCCAGGAATCCAAAAGAATTACAAGCACTGAGGGAGAGCACAGGGCAGGTAATAAAGGGCAGGGGGCGGAGCTAACTCCGAGAGACCAGGCCGCGATAGGCTCTCCCACTCCTGAGCCTGCCACCCTGGTTGGTGGGAGAAGGTGTCAGTCGAACAGGTCTGGCCTCAGGTGTGGATTGATTAATCCCAGGAGTGTAGCTAGATGAAGTACCTGGCAGATCCCTAACAATTATTATGCAAATGTTATTTTTCGCTGATTTTCCTAAATATTCGATGCAAATGACAGTCAGTATAATCTTCAAGCCATCAACCGTTGGAGTATAATGTGAATTTTATTGAACAAATCTCCTAATGATAACAGATTTTTTTTTAGAAGTAAAAAACTCAAAATTATTATGCACAACAGAGATCAAACCATTTTAAAGGTTGTAAAGAGAACTAAAATGGTAATTTGTTGAATTTGCAGCATTAGGAGGTCATATTTACAGAAATCAAAAGCTCTTTCAATCAAAAAAAAACTTAACAGGCCAAGTTACATGTTAACATAGGACCCCTTGTTTGATATCACCTTCACAATTCTTGCATCCATTGAATTTGTGAGTATTTGGACAGTTTCTGCTTGAATATCTTTGCAGGATTTCAGAATAGCCTCCCAGAGCTTCTGTTTTGATGTGAAATGCCTCCCACCCTCATAGATATTTTGCTTGAGGATGCTCCAAAGGTTCTCAATAGGGTTGAGGTCAGGGGAACATGGGGGCCACACCATGAGTTTCTCTCCTTTTATGCCCATAGCAGCCTATGATACAGAGGTATTCTTTGCAGCATGAAATGGTGCATTGTCATGCATGAAGATAATTTTGCTACGGAAGGCACGGTTCTTCTTTTTGTACCACGGAAGAAAGTGGTCTGTCATAAACTCTACGTACTTTGCAGAGGTCATTTTCACACCGTCAGGGACCCTAAAGGGGCCTACCAGCTCTCTCCCTATGATTCCAGCCCAAAACATGACTCCGCCACCTCCTTGCTGACGTCTCAGCCTTGTTGGGACATGGTGTCCATTCACCAACCATCCACTACTCCATCCATCTGGACCATCCAGGGTTGCACGGCACTCATCAGTAAACAACACGGTTTGAAAATTAGTCTTCATGTATTTCTGAGCCCACTGCAACCGTTTCTGCTTGTGAGCATTGTTTAGGGGTGGCCGAATAATAGCTTTTTGCACACTTGCAAACCTCTGGAGGATCCTACACCTTGAGGTTCGCGGGACTCTAGAAGCACCAGCGGCTTCAAATACCTGTTTTCTGCTTTGCAATGGCATTTTAGCAGCTGCTCTCCTAATCCTATTAATTTGTCTGTCAGAAACCTTCCTCATTATGCCTTTATCTGAACGAACCCGTCTGTGCTCTGAATCAGCCACAAATCTTTTCACAGTACGATGATCACGCCTAAGTTTTCTTGAAATATCCAATGTTTTCATACCTTGTCCAAGGTATTGCACTATTTCACGCTTTTCGGCAGCAGAGAGATCCTTTTTCTTTCCCATATTGCTTGAAACCTGTGGCCTGCTTAATAACATTGTACGTCCTTCTTAAGTAGTTTTCCTTTGATTGGGCACACCAGGCAAACTAATTATCACAGGTGTCTGAGATTGATTACAATGATCCAAAGAGCCCTAAGACACAATACCATCCATGAGGTTAATTGAAAAACTAATAATTAAATGTTTATGACACTTAAATCCAATGTGCATAATAATTTGGAACACGGTGTATATAGGGGTAATGTTACATTTTAATCACGGGTTTATATCTCTCTTTTTATACACCCTAAAATCATATTTGCTTTTGCAACTGCTGTTTGACATTGAGTACTGCTTCTTAGCTTATTTGTAACCAGAATACCCAGGTCCTTCTCTTGTTCCGTTATCCTCCGCTATATTCCATTTAACCCTTTCCCGCAGAGGCGTAGCTAGGTTCTCCAGCACCCGGGGCAAAGATTCAATTTGGCGCCCCCCCCCCCCACCAACCTCTTTCCCGACATCTCCTTCCCCCTCGCCGTGTTTGTTTTCTCTACCAATCGACGTGTCATTTATTTTTATGAAACGCGAGCATAAAAACATTTGTACATTTTACAAGCAATATGGTTCTATACACAACACCAGAACCATGCTCAGTACATATATACAACACCAGCACAAATACAGCTCAATTTAGTGCAACCCCTGCCGTATAGGTGTGTACGGCGTAAAACTACAGCTCCCAGCATGGCCCAAACAATGATAAGGATATGCTGGGAGATGCCGTTTCACAAAAAATAAATCCTATCATAATCATACCACCCATCATCTCGCTGCAGATCATACAGTGACTACAGTGCTGATTAGAGGCAGAATAAACATTTACATTAAGTGACTCACCGGTGACGTCTCAGATTCTAGTTCTTTTTCTCCATCCGGTCCAGACCTCTATGGTGGCTTCTCCCGGTCACAGCCCATTTCTGCAGTTTGCCGCTCACATGTCTTCAGCTTCTCCCTTTTCCAACATTTTTGCACCTATAAATAAATATAAAGTTATCATTATACCACACACTACGCCCCTAAATATAATAGCACCATACACTGCACCTCTAATTATAGTAGAACCATACACCGTGTCACACACACACACACACACACACACACACACACACACACACACACACACACACACACACACACTGTGCCCCCTGTAGATAGTGCCTGCCATAGAGCCCCCTGTAGATAGTGCCTGCCATAGAGCCCCTGTAGATAGTGCCCCCATATAGGCCACCCCTGTATATAGTGTCCCACAAATAACTCCCCCTATAGTGCTCTACAGATAGCCCACCCCTGTATATAGCCCCCTGTAGATATAGCCCATCCTTGTATATAGTACTCTACAGATAGCCCAGCCATGTATGTAGCCCCCCTGTAGATATAGCCCACCCCTGTATATAGTGCTCCACATATAGTCCACCCCTGTATATAGTGTTTCACAGATAGCCCACCCCTGTATATAGCCCCCTTGTACATATAGTCCACCCCTGTATATAGTGCTCCACTAGATAGTCCACCCCTGTATATAGTGCTCCACAGTTAGCCCACCCTTGTATATAGTATATACAGGGGTGGGCTATCTGTGGAGCACTATATACAGGGGTGGACTATATGTACAAGGGGGCTATATACAGGGGTGGGCTTTCTGTGGACTACTATAGGGGGAGCTATTTGTGGGATACTATATATAGGGGTGGGCTATATCTACAGGGGGACTATATACAGGGGTGGGCTATATCTACAGGGGGACTATATCTACAGGGGGACTATATCTACAGGGCTGGGCTATCTACAGGGGGACCATATCTACAGGGGGACCATATCTACAGGGCTGGGCTATACACAAGGCTGGGCTATATCTACGGGGGTGGGCTATATCTACAGGGCTGGGCTATATCTACAGGGGTGGGCTATATCTACAGGGGGGGCTATATCTACAGGGGTGGGCTATATCTACAGGGGCGCTATATCTACAGGGGTGGGCTATATCTACAGGGGTGGGCTATATCTACAGGGGGGGCTATATCTACAGGGGTGGGCTATATCTACAGGGCTGGGCTATATCTACAGGGCTGGGCTATATACAGGGGGGGCTATATACAGGGGTGGGCTATATCTACAGGGGGGCTATATCTACAGGGGTGGGCTATATCTACAGGGGTGGGCTATATCTACAGGGGGCTATATACTATATAGCCCCCTTGTAGCTATAGCCCACCCCTGTATATGGTGCTCCATAGATAGCCCACCCCAGTATATAGCCCCCTGTTGATATAGTCCCCCTGTATATAGCCCACCCCCTGTAGATATAGTCCACCTGTATATAGCCCACCCCCTATAGATATGGTCCCCCTGTAGATCGCCCACCCCAGTATATAGCCCCCCTGTAGATATAGTCCCCCTGTATATAGCCCACCCCCTGTAAATATAGTCCACCTGTATATAGCCCACCCCCTGTAGATATGGTCCCCCTGTACATAGCCCACCCCAGTATATAGCCCCCCTGTAGATATAGTCCACCTGTATATAGCCCACCCCCTGTAGATATGGTCCCCTGTAGATAGCCCACCCCAGTATATAGCCCCCTGTAGATATAGTCCCCCTGTATATAGCCCACCCCCTGTAGATATAGCCCCCCTGTAGATATAGTCCCCCCGATACAGACACACACGTCTATTACAGTTAAAAAAAAAAAAAAAAAATATTCAAACTCACCTTATTCCCGCTCCCACGCCGTCCGGCAGCCATGGAGACCTGCGCTCTTCTGCGCAGGTCTCCAGGGGGTTGAACACAGCGTCTATGAAAGGCGCTGATTGGCTGGGCAGGATGACTTTCCCTGTCAGTCAGTCAGCGTCTTTCATCGACGGAAGCTTCACTGGTACAAAAGGTACCAGTCGCTTCATTCGTGGAAAGGCGCTGAATGGCCGGGCACGGAACATGCCCGGTTATTCATTGCTTCTAATTGTACCTGTGTCCTTGCGACACAGGTACAATTATAGTGCAGGAGGAGGTGGCGCTGGCGCCCCCCTCTGAGCTGTGCCCGGGGTACGTGCCCCGCCTGCCCCCCCCCCCTAGCTACACCCCTGCTTTCCCGCTGAAGCCATTTTTCAGATTTCCATTTAGTGTTTTCCTCCCCACCTTCCAAAAGCCATAACTTATTATTATTTTACCATCAATGTTTCCATACAATGGCTTGTTTTTTTGCGGGATGAGTTGTAGATTTTCATAGCACCATTTATTGTACCATATAATGTAGTGGGAAACTGGAAAAAAAAAGTATTTGTGGGGTGGAATAGGAACAAAACACTGATTCCTCAATCTTTTGGGGGATTTGTTTTTACGGCGTTCACCATGCAGTAAAAACGGCATGTTAACTTTATTCATGATTACGGTGATACTAAACTTATTTTTTTATTTTTTTTATGTTTGACTACTTTGAGGGTATGTTCACAGGGAGTGTTTTCAGCCGTTTTTCGAGCCGTAAACGTCCCGAAAAAAAGGCTGAAAAATCATAAGCAGAACGCCTCCATACATCTGCCCATTGATTTTAATGGGAAAAAAGGCGTTCTGTTCCGACAGGGCGTTTTTTACGCGTCCATTTTTCAAAACTGCTGCGTAAAAAATTGGCTGCGAAAAAGAAGTGCGTGTCACTTTTTGGGACATTTTTGGAGCCGTTTTTCATAGACTCTATATAAAAACAGCTCCAAAAATGGCCATTAAAAACGCAGCGAAAAACACGACTTGAAAACAGCTCTGTATTTTGGGACGTTTTTTATTTTGTGTGTGCACATACCCTCAACAAGGAAAAAACTGGTTGTTAAAAATAAAATTTGACTTTTGTCGACATATCTCGAGAGCCATAATGGTTTTATTTTTCCATCTATTGAGCGGTATGAGGGCTTATTTTTTTCGGGGTGAGCTGTAGTTTCTATTGGTACCATTTTGGGGTACATGAGACTTTTTGATCACTTTTCATTTCATTTTTTGTGGTAGATGAAGTGACCAAAAAAACAGCGATTCTGGCATTTATATATATATATATTTTTTTATGGCTTTCACCATGCGGGTTAAATAATGGTATTTTGTAATAGTTCAGACTTTTACAGATGCGTCGATACTAGTTATTTTACCTTTCTTTTATATATTGTGCGAGGGAAAATGGGAAAATGCATGTTTTTTTAACTTTTAATTTTATTTTTTTTAAATTTATTAAAGAAAACTTTATTTTACTGTTTTTTAGTTTTCCCCTTGTCTGTTTGTCTGTTTGTCGCCCAGTTGTACCCCGTCGCCTAGGGCGGGTCGTTGCAAGTAGGCAGGGACTGAGTTGTGGGTAGATTAGGGCTCAATGTCTGTTTCCCTACCCCCCTGTCATTACATAATCACAAGCCCATATACCTAGGCTACCCTGGTCCCTCACACTACTATGGACCCCCTTGAGACCCTGGCTCAGCAAATGCAGGGTCTCTCCCTACAGGTCCAGGCCCTGGCTCAGAGGGTCAACCAGCCTGACGCTACCATGGTAGTGCCCCTTACCTCACCTTTTGAACCTCACCTCAAGTTGCCTGACCGGTTCTCAGGGGACCGGAGGACTTTTCTCTCCTTTCGGGAGAGTTGTAAGCTCTACTTTCGCTTAAAGCCCCACTCCTCAGGTTCTGAGAGCCAGCGGGTGGGTATAATTATGTCCCGGCTCCAGGAAGGGCCCCAAGAATGGGCCTTCTCCCTGGCTCCTGACGCCCCTGAACTTTCCTCCGTTGATCTTTTCTTTTCTACTCTCGGACTCTTTTACGACGAGACTGACAGGACTGCCTTTGCCGAGAGTCAGCTGGTGACCTTACGTCAGGGTAAGAGACCTGTGGAGGAGTATTGTTCTGACTTTAGGAAGTGGTGCGTAGCTTCTCGGTGAAATGACCCTGCCTTAAGTTGCCAGTTTAGGTTGGGTCTGTCGAACGCCCTGAAAGACCTGCTAGTTAGCTATCCCTGTTCTGACTCCTTAGACCAGGTTATGGCTTTAGCGGTACGACTTGACCGACGTCTCAGGGAACGACAACTTGAACGTTTTTGTGTTTTCCCCTCTGACTCCCCCATGATGCCTCCCAAGGTCCCGTTGCTTCGCTCTTCCACGGAAGACTCGGAGGTACCTATGCAACTCGGGGCCTCCGTGTCCCCCCGACAACGTAGAGAGTTCTGCAGGAAGAATGGTCTCTGCTTCTATTGTGGGGATGACAAACATCAAGTGAACACCTGTCCTAGGCGTAAGAATAAGCAGCCGGAAAACTTCTGCGCCTAAGTGATCATCGGGGAGGTCACTTGGGCGCACAGGTATTTCCCGTAAATATGAAACGTAATAAAATCTTGCTTCCCTTTCAGGTCTCTTTTGGTGGTAGGTCTGCTACCGGCAGTGCCTTCGTGGATTCAGGGTCCTCTGCTAATATCATGTCTGTGGAATTTGCTATGTCTCTAGCTATGCCTTTGATTGATTTGCTTAAACCTGTCCCGGTAGTGGGTATCGACTCCACTCCTCTTGCTAATGGTTATTTTACTCAGCATACCCCTGTTTTTGAACTCCTTGTTGGCTCCATGCATTTGGAGCAGTGCTCTGTACTGTTGATGCAGGGATTATCGTCCGATTTGGTTTTAGGCCTTCCCTGGTTGCAGTTGCATAATCCCACGTTTGACTGGAATACTGGGGAGCTTACCAAATGGGGTAATGAATGCTTGACGTCATGTTTTTCTGTTAATTCAATTTCTCCCCCTGAGGAGGTGAACACGCTACCTGAGTTTGTTCAGGACTTCGCTGATGTGTTCTCTAAGGAGGCCTCCGAAGTGTTACCTCCTCATAGAGAATATGATTGCGCTATCGATTTGGTACCAGGAGCTAAGCTCCCTAAGGGTAGGATATTTAATCTTTCTTGTCCCGAACGTGAAGCCATGAGAGAGTATATCCAGGAATGCCTGGCCAAGGGTTACATTCGCCCCTCTACTTCTCCGGTAGGTGCTGGCTTCTTCTTCGTAGGGAAGAAGGATGGTGGTCTTAAGCCATGCATTGACTACCGTAACTTGAATAAGGTCACTGTAAGGAACCAGTATCCCCTTCCTTTGATTCCTGATCTCTTTAATCAAGTTCAGGGGGCCCAATGGTTCTCTAAGATTGATCTACGGGGGGCGTATAACCTTATCCGCATCAAAGAGGGGGATGAGTGGAAGACTGCGTTTAACACGCCCAAAGGTCATTTCGAATACCTCGTCATGCCCTTTGGGTTGTGTAATGCCCCCGCGGTCTTCCAGAATTTCATAAATGAGATTTTAAGAGATTACCTGGGGGAATTTCTTGTAGTGTACCTTGATGACATACTTGTGTTTTCCAAGGACTTGTCCTCCCACATTGAGCATGTCAGGAAGGTGCTCCAGGTCCTTCGGGAAAACAAACTGTTTGCTAAGACCGAAAAATGTGTGTTTGGGGTGCAAGAGATACAATTTTTGGGTCAAATCCTCACTCCTCATGAATTCCGCATGGACCCCGCCAAGGTCCAGGCTGTGGCGGAATAGGTCCAACCTGCCTCCCTGAAGGCGTTACAGTGTTTCTTGGGGTTCGCTAAGTATTACATGAGATTTATTGCTAACTTCTCGGTCATCACTAAGCCTCTTACGGACCTCACTCGCAAAGGTGCTGATCCCTCCACTGGCCTCCTGAGGCTGTCCAGGCTTTTGAGGTCCTTAAGAAGTGCTTTATCTCAGCCCCGGTGCTGGTCCAGCCCAACCAAATGGAGCCATTTATCGTGGAGGATGACGCATCCGAGGTGGGAGTGGGGGCTGTCTTGTCCCAGGGTACCAGGTCCCTCACCCATCTCCGTCCCTGTGCCTACTTCTCCAGGAAGTTTTCGCCCACTGAGAGTAACTATGATATTGGCAACCGCGAACTCTTAGCCATTAAATGGGCATTTGAAGAGTGGCGCCACTTGCTGGAGGGGGCTAGGCACCAGGTAACGGTCCTTACCGACCACAAGAATCTGGTTTTCCTAGAATCTGCCCGGAGGCTAAACCCGAGACAAGCTCGATGGGCGCTATCTTTTACCAGATTCAACTTTTTGGTTACCTATAGGGCTGGGTCTAAAAATATTAAGGCCGATGCACTGTCGCGTAGCTTCATGGCCAGCCCTCCTTCGGAGGAAGATCCTGCTTGTATTTTGCCTCCTGGTATAGTCGTTTATTCTACTGATTCTGATTTAGTCTCTGAAATTGCGGCTGATCAAGGTTCAGCTCCCGGGAACCTTCCTGAGAACAAGCTGTTTGTTCCCCTGCAATTCCGGCTAAGGGTACTTAGGGAAAATCATGACTCCGCACTATCTGGTCATCCAGGCATCCTGGGTACCAAACACCTCATTGCCAGAAACTATTGGTGGCCTGGGTTGCCTAAAGACGTTAAGGCCTATGTCGCCGCTTGTGAGGTTTGTGCCAGGTCCAAGACTCCCAGGTCCCGACCAGCGGGCTAACTACATTCTTTGCCCATTCCCCAGAGACCTTGGACCCATATCTCCATGGATTTTATCACCGATTTGCCTCCATCTCAAGGCAAGTCTGTGGTGTGGGTGGTAGTAGACCGCTTCATTAAGATGTGCCACTTTGTGCCCCTCAAGAAACTACCCAATGCTAAGACGTTAGCTACCTTGTTTGTCAAACACATCCTGCGTCTCCATGGGGTCCCTGTCAATATTGTTTCGGACAGAGGGGTACAATTTGTTTCATTGTTTTGGAGAGCCTTCTGTAAAAAGTTGGAGATTGATCTGTCCTTCTCCTCTGCATTCCATCCTGAAACTAATGGCCAAACTGAGAGGACTAATCAGTCTCTAGAACAATATTTAAGGTGTTTTATCTCTGACTGTCAATATGATTGGGTCTCATTCATTCCCCTCGCCGAATTTTCCCTTAATAACCGGGTCAGTAACTCGTCAGGGGTCTCCCCCTTTTTCTGTAAGTTTGGGTTTAATCCACGGTTCTCCTCCGTTTAACCTGGTAGTTCCAACAATCCCGAGGTAGAGGTCGTTCATCGGGAACTGTGCACAGTCTGGGCCCAGGTTCAGAAGAACCTAGAGGCGTCCCAGAGTATACAAAGGACGCAGGCTGATAGAAGACGTTCTGCTAACCCTTTGTTTATGGTCGGGGATCTGGTGTGGTTATCGTCTAAGAACTTGCGCCTTAAGGTCCCGTCCAAGAAGTTTTCTCCCCAGTTTATAGGGCCGTATAAGGTCATTGAAGTCCTCAATCCTGTCTCCTTCCGACTGGAGTTGCCCCCATCTTTTCGTATACACGACGTGTTTCATGCCTCCCTCCTTAAACGCTGCTCCCCGTCCTGGGCTCCCTCGAGGAAACCTCCTGTTCCCATTCTCACCCCTGAGGGGGTGGAATTCGAGGTGGCCCAGATTGTGGACAGCAAGATGGTCCAAGGCTCCCTCCAGTACCTGGTCCATTGGAGAGGATACGGGCCTGAGGAGAGGACTTGGGTACCCGCCCGGGATGTTCACGCTGGGGTATTGGTCAGGAAGTTCCACCTTCGTTTCCCCAATAAACCAGGTCCACTTAGAAAGGGTCCGATGGCCCCTCATAAAAGGGAGGGTACTGTAAAAGATCTGCCAGGCACAACTTCTGTGTATACGCCCATGGGTAATCAGTCTGCACCTGGTACTATGTCTCTGAGACTGACTCCATCTTCCACCACTCAGGATAGCAGGCTTAGGAGTGGGAGAGCCTATCGCAGCCTGGCCAGACGGAGCTAGCTCCCGCCCTCTGTCTATTTATACCTGCCTTTCCTGTTCCTCCTTTGCTTGTGATTCTTCTTGTGTGGTTTCCTGGCCTTGCTGCAGCTCCTAGCTATTTGACCTTGCTTCATACTGACCCCGGCTTACTGACTACTCTCCTGCTCTGCGTTTGGTACCTTCCTGGTTTGACTCGGCTCGTTCACCTCTCTTGTTGCTCACGGTGTTGCCGTGGGCAACTGCCCCATTTCCCTTTGCTTGTGTCCCCTTGTCTGTTTGTCTGTCGTGCACCTACTGAGCGTAGGGACCGTCGCCCAGTTGTACCCCGTCGCCTAGGGCGGGTCGTTGCAAGTAGGCAGGGACTGAGTGGTGGGTAGATTAGGGCTCACTGTCTGTTTCCCTACCCCCCTGTCATTACAGGTTAATTGCAGAGATTGCCGGCGTTGTACCGCTTGCCTGTGACAGGGGAGTATCAGCTGTCTGGGACAGCTGATATCACGGTTCACTGGTCTGTTTGGGACATTGCACTCTAGGAACGGTTCAGTAACTGTACATCCTGGTGCGTGAAGTAACTACTCGCCAGGACGCATAGTTACTGACTCATGCTGCTAGGGGTTAATAGGGGACCAGCTTCAGGCCCAGTTCACACAGAGTCAAAAAATGCCTCAAATCTCCATCTATTGATTTCAATAGGAGGCAGAGGCAATTTTTTTCCCGGGCGACTTTTGACGGCTCGCAGAAAAAAAGCAGCATGTCCTTTCTTGGGACGGTTTCCACCTCTGAACTTCCATTGAAATCATTGGGAGGCAGAATAAAAAGTGACGCTCGTTTTTAGCATTTTTTGCATTTGATTAATTAACAAAAGCCTAAAAGACCTGGCAAAAAACGCGGCACAAAAAGTGCCCCAAAATGCTGAAATTTCAAAATCTGTCTCAAAAATCTTGAAGGAATTTTGAGACAGATTTTTTGCTGTCTGACAAAAACTTCTGCCTACACTTACACTTATATAACGACAATCGTGGTAGAGCCACTGGCTGAGGTGATTTCCCAGTCACAATGTGCCTATGTCTGTGCCTTTGACGTTACAGGTAACATAGTTGGCAACATTTGAAACCTTTTTCCACGAACGCTTTGGTTATGGAGACGGATTGGTGGGTGTGTCTTATGTGGTGTGTGGCTTATCTGGTGGGTGTGTCTAATGGGACGTGGCTTTCTTGCCATAATTTCTGCATACAAGTAAACAAGTTATCTGGTTGTATACAGGCTGGTGATGTCTCACTTTATCACTAGTGTCTGGGAAAACTTTGTGACAACCTCTATGGGAGCATAGTGGCGGCCATATTAGCTGTCACTCAGCTTTCCCAGAAACACATATAACTGGGCAAAGGCCGAAAAAACTTGAAAGAAGGCGACATCTGAAGGTCTTATAATTGTAGTCATTTCTAAGATACAGGTTTGAGGAACTGCGACCACAGATAAAACGAGTAATAAATAGGAAGATATACTAATTAATAGTTATGACATATGCTAACAACGACAGGTCCCATCTATGAGGAGACATAATTCATAGCATTACTCACATTTACCACACACCAAGACGAACACCGCTTGGGGGTGGTAAATAAGACAATATCCTATATTTATTAGTCGGTATATTGTGGGGACTTCCTCACCTCTATATTGTGCTGTCTCCTTTCAGGCGGCAAACTATACACCGCGGAACTCAGTGGTCTATTTTACTTAGGTTTTGCCCCACCCACGAGCGACTGTTACATCGAAAGACTCGTCACTATAGTATTCCCCCGCAACTGTTGCCCAACCTGAGGCAAAAGCAGGTTTTTAAAGGGGGGTTACCAAACGAATACTTTTCAAAACAAGTTATTTTCCCAACGCTCACGCTACCCTCTGGCTTTTACGCTACGAGTATTGGTCTGCACGTTTCCACCAGCTGAGTTCTTTATATTACAAGCTCCAATAAAAAAAAGGTTAGGTGATATGCACTAACCACTGCTAATAACGTAAAAAAAACAGAGTAGATAGTACAACACTTAGTGCCCCTTGTAAATGGTGCCGCACACTGCCATCTGTAGATAGTGCCACTCACAGTCCATGTAGATAGTGCCACAGTGGCCCCAGTAGATTGTGCCACACACAGCCCCCTGTAGATAGTGCCCACACAGCCCCCTGTAAATAGTGCCACACACAGCCCCCTCTAAATAGTGGCACACAGCTCCCTGTAAATAGTGCCACACAGCCCCTATATAAAGTACCACACACCCCTGTAGATAGTTACCCACATTCTCTGTAGATAGTTCCACACACACCTTCTATAGTTAGTGTCACACAGAAACCCTGTAAATACTGCCACAGAGCCCCCTGTAGCTGGTGCCACACACAGCCCCCTGTAGCTAGTGCCACACACAGCTCCATATAGATGCTGCCACACACACACACGCATACACACACACACACCCTGTAGATAATGCCATACACACATCGTTTGTAGATAGTGCCACTCTCTCCTCTGTAGATTGTGCCACATGCACTCCATGTAGATAGGGCCAAAAACACCACCTGTAGATAGTGCCACTCACCCCCTGTAGATAGTGCCACACTCCTCCTGTAGATAGTGCCACACCCCCGTAGATAGTGCCACACACACCCCATTTTAGATATTACCACACTCCCCCCTTATAGATAGTACCACACACTCCGCCCTTTGTAGATAGTGCCACACAGCCCACCTGTAGATAGTGCCACACAGCCCCCTGTTGATAGTGCCCAGGTGCCCCCAAACAAATAAGAAAAACTAATAATCA
Source organism: Rhinoderma darwinii (assembly GCF_050947455.1). Taxonomy (NCBI): domain Eukaryota; kingdom Metazoa; phylum Chordata; class Amphibia; order Anura; family Rhinodermatidae; genus Rhinoderma; species Rhinoderma darwinii. The sequence continues at coordinate 70,198,356 of NC_134690.1, forward strand.
CCTAGCCCCGTTCTTGCGAAGGACAGAGCTCCACAACCTCCTCACTCCTGCAGCCTATGAGGTGTCGAGATGGGATCCTTGCGTAGGCCGGCGCGATCCAGTGATGTCATCACGTTGGTACGCACAGGGATCCTGTCCCAGTGACTTACAGACTGCAGGCCTAACGTGGCATGTAGCATAGTGAACGGTAGAGCAGGGAGCTAGTGTAATGTCCGTGGTCGCTGTCCACGAACTCCTCCCATCCTGTCGACGCCCTTCTCTCCAGAGATGTCTGCACATTCGGCCATCCTGTTCCGCCGTGACCACTAGGGTGCGATCGCGAGCTCAGTCCAGCCTTAAAGAACCAGAGCGCACACATGTGTGAGATTGAGCTAATAGCTCCCAGATCACCCTGGACTATAAGAAGGGCCCAGCCCCTTCCCTCCTTGCCTGAGCGTGTTTGTATCTACCAGTGTCTGTCTTTGCAAATGGTTCCTTGAGTGTTTTCCAGTTCCAGTGTTCCCGTTCCTGCTATCTGTATCCTGTTTCCCATGCTACCGTGTTCTTGTGCTATACTGAGTAGGAGTCGTGTTGTGTCGCCTACTACACCCGCTGTGTTTCTCCGCACCTGTTGTCTGCCTGAGGCCAGAGTTCCATCCGAGCCTAAACAATCGTTACTGTCTGAATTGCCACAGGTACCTTTATCCGAACAATAGTCATTGACTTTGTACCCTGTTGGCCAGCTGCTATACCGCTACGGCGATACGGCCCAGTGGGTCCACATATTCAGAGATCGTGACAGCTAGCTCCCAGCTCCACCATAGTACTCAATAGTATCTGCTTCCTGAGGACGCAGATACAATTGAATATGAGAGGGCAGGGTTTGCTGGGACACATACAGTAATTTGCCAGGATTGTCTCTGTAAATTTGTGACAGTCCTGGCAAATTCGGATCTATTGACAACTATCCGGTAATGATGCATGCTGGGAGTTTTACTTTCAGTTTTCCTATGTCCTGACCACACAAGCCCGCTGGAGAGAGCACTATTTCAGGAGTCTGGTCAGGTGGACAAGTTATATTTTTATATATAGTTCATTTACACTAATACCCCTTGTTTTGAGTTCTGTTTTTTACATTTTATATTGTTGGTGGCCAAACCCTTTAAACTCTGGAAACCAGTAGCCATCTTCATGCCCTGGGAGCTTGGTCTGGAAGTATTTCATGCAACCTGCACATCTGTAGATACAAACCCAATGAAGATTTGGTGTTGTCACCTGCACTCATCTACATTTGTTGCCAAGCAACAGTCTGAATATACTTGGGTGACGAACTAGTAAACAGGTCCCACAGCAAATATTCAGGATGGAGGATGGAGGATAGATAGCCTAACGAACAATTACCATGGGAAACAACATATTATTTTATGTTCTTCCTGGAGTATCCCTTTAATGATCAGAGTACACATCTAACGAATAATTAAACCATGATCTATTTCTTCAGGCGCACAGAACACAAACTTCTCCCTCTGACTATCTGAATTGCTTTGCTAACAAATAATAGAGAAAGGACAATTCACCTTTAATTCTGAGCGGTGACAAACGGTTTTATCATCAAAAGACATCTGATAAATCTTGTAACACCATCCAAAGCATTTTTACTCCCTACTTATAAACTCGTTTGAAAAAAAATAAAATGACTTTCCATTTTTGTGTATGGAAATCATCAATGTCCTTAGTTTACTGTTGTGGGGCAGATCCTTTAAAGGAAGGAAAATTAAATGTCTTTGTGGCTATCTCAGATAATAACTCTTCAAGCCACAAAATAGCCATAGGCAAACTGAGTCCATATATATATATATTTCCACTTCTAATATTGCCATGCTTTGTGTATATGGTATAAGGCTTCATAACGGACAATTATAAGATGGCCGCTGTTACGTCTGACGCGATATTTGTGCTTGATAAGGTTCAAGGAGTATAATAGGAAGCGGGCCAAGGATAATAGGATGCAGCCAGGAGACAGGCATTCACTTAATGCAAAATAGCAGGTTCTTTTCCCATAACAATTCCTTTCCATTTAGCCTGCATATGAAGGGAAATATACCTCTCTATAGAATGATGTGTTTTGTGTGTACCTGGAAGGAGATTTTTTTTTTTTTTTCCTTTGATATTATTAAGATATGAAGCTAAAGGGATTTAACTATGGAAGATTCTTCCAGTAAATGTAACATTACAGAATGATTTAAGAACAGTTTGAGGTGTGGATTGTTATTTTAAATAAGGAGATAGGTCCTATTAATATATATTTGTACCATTTATTTATTCATTGGCTGTTGCTTATACAGTGCACACGCACGCGCGCACACACACACACACACACACACACACACGGGAATTCCACGGGAGGCCAGTTAACTTACCACTATGTTTTTGCAGTGTGGGAAGAAGCTGAAGAACTTAAAAGAACCCACGGGTTTGTAAAGTAAAAAAATATGTAAAAGATTGGATCTATCAATGAACGTAGTGTCTCTCTCTTTTTTGGGATTCTAGCTAATGTAAAAATGAGGGGCCTTACCTAGTGGAACAGGGACCCTCATCCATCAGACCCTCATCTATCAGACCAGGGGCGTATCTAGGAAAGACTGGGCCCCATAGCAAACATTTAACAGGGCCCCCCTTCCCCTGGATGCCACACACTCTCTCCCCCCCCTGTAGATAGTGCCTCCCTGTAGGATTCTGCCACACAGCGCCACCTGTAGTCAGTGAGCCCACTTCATACTCCCCCCACCCCACGTGAGCCGCATATATATGGGGGATGTCAGGAAGGGGTTAATGTTTTGTTTTTGGGGGGATGCACATGAAATAAATTCTGCCATTTTTTACTTAGCTTTATGCCATTAACTGTGCTGTAGAAATGATATGTTAACTTTATTTTAGCTCTTTTTACAAATATGGCAAAACAAAATGTTTGTTTTTTCTATTTCTAATCATTTTTATTCAATAAAAATAGATTTTTTTTTAAATAAAAGATGTTTTGGGTTATTATTTTATAGCCATAGTATAGGCCATAAATGTCTGATAGAGTGGCATAACTACCGCTGTAGCAGCCATAACGGATGCTACGGGGCCCGCTAGCAGCCGCTATGGCTGCTACAGCGGTAGCGACACCACTGAACACTACTGCCATTAAAGGGGTTGTCCCACAAAACACATGTATCCCCTATCCAAAGGATAGGGGATACATATGTGACCGCTGGGGGTCCAACCGCTGGGACCCCCAGCAATAAGGAGAATGGGAGATCGAAAGTCCCCCATGGTGCTGCATGAGAAACCTTGGACATGTGGGGTCTGTGTCCGACAGCTCCGTAGAAATGAATGGAGTGCCAGTCGCGCTTGTGCGCATGCGTGGCCAGCGCTCCTTTAATTTTTATTGAGCTGTCATACACAATACACAGACCCGGAAGTCCAAGGTGTCTCATGGAGAACTTTGGGGGACTTCATCAGGCCAGCAGGCTGCGCGCCAACCAATGTCACCCCGCGATCGCACCACCAGGGGGGTGGGCATTGCAACATTACAGGAGGACGCCCCCGTTTCTAGTCATTCACTATAAGATGGAGTTGACATGCTCGTTCTATGAACTAACTCATAGAACGAGCGTGTCAACTGCATCTTATAGTCGACACTTCAGGGTAACGAGCTGGCTATTTAATCCATTAAATGTCGCGGTCAGTAGCGACTGTGGCATTTGAATGACTAGAAACGGGGGCGTCCTCCTGTAATGTTGCAATGCCCACCCCCCTGGCGATGCGATCGCGGGGTGACAATGGTTGGCGCGCAGCCTGCTGGCCTGATGAAGGCCCCCAGGTCTGCCATCCGGAAGGGCTTCATAGGAGAATGTCAGTATCAAGATATACTGTAATAAATTAGTATTGCAGTATATCATGCTAGTATTCCCAAAAAATGTTTTACAGTTTCCCACTACATTATACGGTACAATAAATGGTGCAACTCGTTCTGCAAAAAACAAGCCATCATACGGCAATATTGATTGAAAAATAAAAAAAGTTATGGCTTTTGAAAGGTGGGGAGGAAAAAACTATAGTGAAAATCAGAAAAATGGCTGAGGTGGGAAAGGGTTAAAGGCTAAAACATAGACCGTTCAGTCATAAAATAAAATACCCCTGCTTTGTAGACCAGGTGCACCACTTGTGTAGGTCTTCATCCTGCCAAAACAGCACTGACCTATCAAGGCTTGAACTTCAGAAAACTTCTGAAGGTATACTATGATATCCGGCACCAAGACACAGATGCTCGATCTGATTGAGATCTGGGGAATATGGAAGCCAAGTCAACTCCTTTAACTCTGTCATGCTCCACTGCCATTATGGAATATTGTTGCCATGAAGGGGTGTAGTAGGTCTGCAACAATATTTAGGTAGGTGGTACGTGTCAAAGTAACATCAACATGAATGCCAAGACCCAAGGTTTTCCCAGCAGAACATTGCTGAAAGCATCACAATGCTGCATCCAGGTGCCATCCCTTCCCCAGGTAAGCGACACACATGCACCTGGTCGCTCACATGATGTAAAATAAAATGGGACATCAGACCAGGTCACCTTTTTTCATTGAACCATGGTCCAGTTCTGATGCTGATGGGACTATTGTAGGCATTTTCAGCGGTGGACAGGGATTAACATGGGCACTCTGAACAATCTGTAGCTATGCAGTCCCAAACGCTGCAAGCTATGATGCACTGTGTGTTCTGACACCTTTCTACCATAGCTAGTATTACTGTTTTCAGCAATTTTTTAAAGTAAATCTTTTGTGGAATCGGAGTACACGAGCTAGCCTTCAATCCCCACGCTCAAAGAATTTGGTCACAGACTGTTATAATCAGAAGGTATTTTGCTAGAAATCTCTTAAATTAGTAAGTCAAAAACTTCAAATAAAGGACGAGTTGCTTGAGTGTAAAGGCCCTTTTACACCGGCCAATTATCAGGCAAACGAGCGTTCCCGATAACTGCCCTGTGTTAACAGGGCAACAATCAGCTAAAACGCTTGTTCATCGGCTGATTGCATCGTTTTAAATGACCAAACTATTATCGTTGTCGGCAGCATATCTCTCTGTGTAAACAGGGAGATCTGCTGCTGACGTGATAAAAATGTATGGGGACGAGCGATCAGAGTAAGGCTGGGTTCACACGACCTATTTTCAGACGTAAACGAGGCGTATTATTCCACTTCTTTGCAACGTAATTTGAGCCGTTCTTCATTGATGTCAATGAAGAGCAGCTCAAGATTACGAGCGTCAAAGACGCCTCGCATAATGCCAGGAGGAGCTTTTATGGCAGAAACGACGCAGCTGTTTTCTCCTGAAAACAGTCTGTCTTTTCAGATGTAAAAGCCAGCTAGCATGTGCACATACCCTAACGTGCACTTGTCCCCATACTAGCTCCTTGTGAAAGGAGCAAACGAGCGCTGATCTATGAGCTTTCTCGATGATCGGCGCTCGTTTACATGGCCCATGTCGGGCCGTGTAATGCCACCTTAAGAGAAGTCGCATTAGCTGATAGCTGTGAGGGCTATTTTAAGAAAGGTGAGTTCTACTCACACAGTGCTCCCAGTCTGGGGAAGACAGGCATTAACAACATTGTCGACAGAATACAGGTGTCCTTTATAGAACTTCTGCTCTCTGAATGGAAACCCACATAGTTGGGGAATATGATGAAGGTCATTTCCCCTTTCCATTAACAAAATAAATATTGTATTTACAGAAACTGGGAATTTGATTTCCCTGTGTACTAGCATACTAGTTGAATGCTAAGAATGCAATGCCCTTATATTTCATTGAAGGTTTTTAATGTATGGGGGATGCATAAAGTGGTAAATGTGATGCTTTATGTGTTGATTTATTTTAGACCCTCATCAGTGGCGGATTAAGTAGACTATTCCGCAACGCCGCTCTGCCGCGCCGTAACTATTTTTAACACTACCTTTTTTGGCAAGCATTAACAAATGGGTGTTACGATTCCCCATGTCACAGGGCTGTGTCCCTACATACTGACAGGATCACACTGTGCAGGGACACATCCTCCTGACAATTATCTATCAGTCCTGGACTGCAGAAAGACATTGTGAAATACAAGGATTTCCTATAATAAACATGTCAGGAGAGGTGACAGATTCTCTATAAATCTAGTGACTCACAGGTGATGACGTCTCAGATTGTAGTAGTTTTTTATCCTCTTTTCTTCTCCATCCGGTCCAGAGCTCATGATGACTTCTCCCGGCCATGACCCATTTCTGCAGAATTTGCAGAATGTCAGATGTCTTCGGCTCCTCACTTTTCCATTTCCACACCTATAAACGAAAACAAAATTATCATGGCGCCACATACTATGCCCCTAAATATAATAGCACCAAACACTGCGCGCCTGAATATAATAATACCATACACTGTAAAACACCACATACACACAGCCCCCTGTACATAGTGCCACACAGCCCCCTGTATATATCACACATCCCCCTATAGCTAGCACCACACACATCCCCCCGTAGAGAGCGTTACACACAGCCCCATATAGATAGCACCATACAGCTTTCCCCCTCTTGTAAATAGCGCCACAGAGCCCCCTGTAAAGAGCGCAACACACATACCACTGTGGATAGCGCCACACAGCCCCCCTTGTATATAGTGCTACACAGCCCTTCACCTTTGTACATAGTGTCACACAGCGCTACCCCCTTGTGTATAGTGTAACACAGCGCTCCCCCTTTGTATATAGGGCCACACAGTGCTCCCCCTTGCATATAGTGCCACTTAGCACTCCCCCTTGTATATAGGGCCACATAGCGCCCCCCTTGTATATGGTGCACACGGCTCCCCCCTTTGTATATAGTGCCACACAGCGCTCCCCTCCCCCCTTGAATATAGGGTCACAGCACTCCCCCCCTTGTATATAGGGCTACACAGACCTTCCCCCCTTGTATATAGGGCCACATAGCGCTCCCCCTTGTATATAGTGCACACTGCGTGCCCCATTGTATATGGTGCACACAGCGCACCCCCTTTGTATATAGTGCACACAGCGCTCCCCCTTTGTATATAGTATCACAGAGCACTCCCACCCCCTTTGTATATAGTGTCACACAGCGCTCCCCTTCCCCTTGTATATAGGCCCACACAGAGCTACCCTCCCCCTTGTATATAGGGCCACCCAGCACTCCCCCTTGTATATAGTGTAACGGAGCACTCTCTCCCTCCTTGAATATATACACAGCACTACCCCCCACCTAAAAAAATAAATATATATTACTTACCTTGCCCCGTTGCGGCCGCTCCAGTTGGACGCATGTGAATGCTCCGGACTAGACACATGCGCAGTACTTCATCATGCCGGCCTGAGCAGGGAGGCTTCCCAGCGCCTTATAGGCTGCAGGCCTAACGTGGCCTGCAGCCTATAATATACATTTGTATCTGAGTCCTGAGGTCTCAGATACAAATGAATGTGGCTGCCGCTAGCACCGGTGCTAGCGACGCCACCGAGCATGAGGGGGTCCGTGCGGTCATGTGGGGTTCGGGCGGCCATGGGCCCCCCGGGAGCCTTGGACCCCGGGCGGCCGCCCGAATCGCCCTAATGATGATCCGCCACTGACCCTCGTGGCAATGCAACTGCGTCTTTAGGAAAATGCTATTGATTTGCTGTGCTGTGTCGTTGCTGTTGTTTCTTTATCCTGGTATAGTGTCATTGCTGTTGTTTCCTTATTTAACCCCTTAACGACTGCCAGCTAAAGCGGGTGTCGGGCGGTCTAAATACAGCCGGGCACCTGCTCTAACAGGTCGGATTGATATCAACATCGATCTCACCCGTTTAACCCCTTAGATGCGGCGCTCAATAGCGAACTTATACAGTTATTGTACCTGAATAAAGTCCTTTTTTAGCCTGAATCACCTCTCTTGAATGAAAATAATTTTTTCCAACGAAGGATGCGCCAGAGGGAAATTCCTATTTTTCTATCTATTCCCTATTGTCTTTGAAACATCGAGCCTGTTCACAGACCTCAAATTGGATCCCCGGCTGCACCTGAACTATAGCTGACACTGCTATTAAGGATCTTTTCCTTCATTCAACGCAACTATGGATGTTATGCTCCTAGCATAACTCCATAAGGTGAGCAAATATTGTTACCTTTATCAGACCAATACCACCACTGGTTCATGCACTATTGTGCGCTTTGCATTTTTTCTTTTTTCTTTTGTATTTTTTACAAAGTACACTGTAGCAGTTACCAGCTAGATGCCTACTAGGCCCACAGCAGAACAACCCTTGCATCAAGGAGAGGTGCCCCTGATCCAATATCTGCCGGAGGCAAATAACAAGCCAGCGATCTTGCCAGTCTAAGCCATAACTAATTCTCCGCCTCTCTCAATGAAAAGTGTAAAACCTATGAATGTTCTAGTGTCTCCCAAAGAGCAGGAATATTGTAAATATCGAAATTGGCACCATTAGCACTGGCAAGAGCTGTGTATATATTATTTGAGACTGCAAATAAAGTTTTGCCACTAAACATCCTTTGCTTTGTACATCTTTCTCCGTGGGGCATTCTTGGGGGTTTTCCACCATCCTTCACCAATAATGATACTTCACCGTGAAACCGATGGTTGAAACTGAACCATAGACTAATCTTATGGAGAATAACGAGTTCTACATTTTTGTTTACAGTTTTGCTAAATCAATAAGACCACTTATTTTAACAATGAGATAAACAGACTTGTCTTATGGCATATCCTGCGCTTTACTTCACTCGGGGTAATCGCTGTTGTGAAGTCTCAGGAGCGCCTGTGATCAAAGGGCAATGATAGCATAGCTCTGATCTGAGAACGGCAGTAGCCAGGAGCAATAAGTAGCAGGTCCGGGCAACTTCACTGGGACCTGAGGATGTTACTGACAGCTAAGAGCTGAGTATGGAAAATATTCTGCTGTACATGTCTGTCATAAGATTTATTCAAGAAGACATTTAACAATGTAATGATAAAAGATGGCAATGTCAGTATAATATAGTGAAACAGAAAATGTACATTTTTCAAAGTGGGAAAAATAATTGAGTAGAAAACTAAGATAATATACAGAAGATCTATCATAATGGTAAATCGCAAAGAGTTCTCAAATTAAGGTAAAGAATAGGACTGTTCTTTACATTCATTTTAGTTGGATGACTATTATATGACTTCTAAAGCCCTAATGTCTATGGTATATTTTATGAAGGCAGGCCAGCCTGTACAGATGTAGTAAATAATCTTTTCCCCTGAAGTCGCAATCTTTTCCTCCAGAATCAGCACTCTGAACTGAATATTAGTGCAACTGAAATTGAAACACAGGATTTATCAATAGTGCTGTTGGATGCAAAAATGATGCAAATTGCATTACATTTATCTAAATAATTGATGGAACTTTATAAGTTAGGCCCCCTGCACACAACCATAACCGTAATCACGGTCCGTGATTACGTGCACGGATGGCCATGGACTGTCACCCTCATTTGCGGACCAGGCTCCCATTATGAAGTATAGGTGCACGGTCCGTAAATTATAAAAATAGGACTTGTCCTATTTTTTGCAGATCATTTCTACGGCCCGGACACCTTCCTATAAATAAACAGGAAGGTGTCCGTGGGCCATAGAAATGAATGGATCAGTATTTTGGATCTGTAATTGCAGATCAAAATTATGGTCGCTTGCATGGGACCTTAGGCACAACTTGCTTGACATGTTCTGCACACGTCTTATGCCTCCTAATGTCACACACCTTTTTCATAGCCTTTTGAAAACTCAAGCTAGGTGTAAAATGTGTCTAAAGCACAATTTTGGCACACACTATGTACTCAATTTTTTTGGCCCAAATGCTGACAACATTGAGGTGCATTTTGCACCACTAGGTTATGTTCACACGTGACAGATTTATTGCAGAAGTTTATGCCACTGAAAATCAGTTCCACACATCTGAATATATTTTTTTCCATATCATTCACATGAATGGGACAGTTGCAGAAATTTCTACAACAAATCTGCCACTTATGAACATACCCTTAAACTTCGCTATTAGGCCAAGAGTATTAGATATGCTGTTATTTGAGGTTTGATTACAAAAAAATAGCAGAATTAAAATTGAATTGAAAGATTTTGTCATTTAACATTAAAGATAAAACCCTTACTAGAAGATGCACCATGTCTGTTTGTATCTTTCTCACTCTGCTTCTGCTCCCCCTCCCGTCTCCATGAACTTGTATGGGCAGTGTCTGTGTCTTTCTCTGCTCCCGAATTCTGCTCCCCCTCCCCTCTCGATAGACTTGTATGGACATTGTATCTGTGTCTCCTCTCTCTGCTCCTACTCCTGCTACCCCACATATTCTCTATAGACTTCTATGGGCAGTGTGTTTCTCTCTCTTTGCTGCCTCCTCCTGCACTCCACTCCCCTCTCCTTAGCCTTCTATGGGCTTCATTTCTGTGTCTCATCACTCTACTTGCTCCTCCCTCCTGCTCGTCCTCCCCCTCTATAGACCTCTATTGGCAGCATCTGTTTTTCACACTGCTCCCTCCTGCTGCTCCTCCTTCCCCTCTTCATAGACTTTTATGGGCTGCAGCGTTTGTGTGTGTGTCGCTTTCTGCTCCTTCCTCCTACTTCCCCCTTCTTCCCTCCATAGACTTCTATGGGCAGTGTCTTTCTCCCTACTCTCCTTCTGCTCTCCCCTCGCCTTTCCATAAATTTCTATGGGCAGTGTTTCTGTGTCTCCTCTCTCCCTGCTCCCTCCTCCTGCTCCCCCTCTCCTCCCTATAGACTCTATGGGTAGTGTCTGTCTCTCACTCTGCTCCCTTCTTCTTCTCCCCCTCTCCATAGACTTCTATAGGCAGCAGTTTTTGTGTGTGTGTGTGTGTGTGTGTCTCTCTCGCTCTGCTCCCTCCACCTTCTTTCCCCACCCTCTTCATAGACTTCTGTGAAGAGACACACCCCACTTTCTGCAGTCCGTCTCCTCTGCTCTGCAAATAGATACAGATTTTGTTTGACGTGAACATCAGACTTACACTATTCAGATGTGGCCCAATACTCATCAGTACTAGTTTAGTGGGTTTAACTTATTCTTCATCAACATTTTATTGCCTGACTACTTTAAATGAACACCAGATCTAATGTAATTGTGGATTTCCTTCTTTATACTTTCATCCTTTCTAATCTGCTACTTTGTCAATCTTTCCTACTCTTTAGGTGTACTACACCTCTTGGCAAAAAATCTGGAAGGTGATTAGGTAATAAATACATAGAAGTCTACATTATTAATGGACGCAATAGAGGGCAGTGTCTACTGTAAAAAGTAATAATTGTCCCATTATGTGAAAGTTATATAAACTTGAAGTCGCATCTACTTCTCCTGTTGACTCATCATTTGCAGGAAGGACATTTAATGAAATATATGTCTAGATGGTACAATATTGATGAAAAGTCGCTAAAATTATAATTTGCAGATACACACCCCCTGTGAAAAATTCCTCCATAGAGACCAATGTGCTGTACTGTATTTGTAAAGTGGTAAAGTTTTTTAGCCTCCCTGATTGTCAGTTCCGTGACTGATAATGTAACACAGAAGCCCGAGGAAATGCTAAGCTGCAAATTTACTGTCAGGCTATTAAAAGCATCAACGTTTTTCTTCCTTGATCGTAATTACAGAAGTTTTAGGGAGGCAGCTTTTCACGCTTGTCCTACTGGGGAAAAAAACTATGCATATACATGAAGCACAAGAGCTTAAATTATTACCGTTTAACTGATATTCAATAGATTTGCCCTGCCTTTCCCCATTGTCACTGTCTAAATACTTCAAAAAGAATTCTAATAAAGTTGAAATTAATAGGAGGGAGGATTCTAATCCTGCTATCTCTTAATATTTCAAAGTCTCCCACTCTCTCTTTTCTGCATATGTTTGTGCTGATTGCATTAACCCCAAGTTTGCCAGCTTTTGAAATGTCCTGAGGGAATATTTTGTTAATTTTTCATTAGTCATCTAGTCCATTGCCCTTTTATCAAACTTTTTTTTATTTTATTTTTATTTTGCGGTGTTTCTTCTTTTAAGTCAGTTACTCTCTGTTTCTCTAGATGCCCTTTAATTTATTGTAGATAATGGCTGATGGGCACATAAAAAAATACATATCATTTAGTCACAGAATTGGTGGCCATTACATTGTTGGTAAATCGATGACTGACTAGACGTACTGTAGATATAAACAATACATTCTGAATTTCTGTAATATTCAATACTATGAATTGGTGGGATTTATTGCTGATCAGTTAGTGAGAAGTATGGAAGAATGTCTTAACCACTTCCTCACCAGAAGTTTTACCCCCCTTCCTGACCAGGCCCATTTTTAAATTTTAGCCATGGCTGTCACAGCGAATATATAACTGGAGACCGGGTCTCCAGGTAAAATCTCTATGATACAGCTGTCTCTAGACCGCTGTGTCACAGAGCTCCTCACAGTAAAGCCGTAAGCACCACTGGGAGGAGTAATGTGATCGTTGTGACAGGTTGTCACAAAGATCACATGACCGGAGACCACACTGAGTGGTTGAAGCTCCGTGATACAGCTGTCTAGAGACAGCTGTATCATGGAGCTAAATGCTGCTAGGGAGTGGCAAAGCAGCTAACTCTGCAGGACGTTCTGGAACGTTAAGAAGTTTGCAGTCTATGGGCGGTCCGCAACTGTTTAAAAAATTTATTTAAAGGTATTGTCTAGTTTAGAAATTCCATTTTTTTACATAGTTAGTACGGCTGAAAAAAGACACATGTCCATCAAGTTCAACCAAGGGACGGGAAAAGGGAAGGAAAAATTTCTACACATAGGAGCTAATATTTTTTTGTTCTAGGAAATTATCTAACCCTTTTTTAAAGCCATCTACTGTGCCTGCTGTGACAGCTCCTGCGGTAGGCTATTCCATAGATTCACAGTTCTCACGGTAAAGAAGCCTTGTCGCCTCTGCAGCTTGAACCTTTTTTTCTCCAGACGGAGGGAGTGCCCCCTTGTTTTTGAGGGGGTTTTACAAGGAACAGGATTTCACCATATTTTTTGTATGTGCCATTAATATATTTATATAAGTTAATCATGTCCCCACTTAGTCGTCTATTTTCAAGGCTAAATAGGTTTATATATGCAATACAGGGTCATAAGGCCAATTACATACATATAATAAACTTGTGCAATAATGCTACAACAGGTATTGCACAAGTTTATTATATGTATGTAATTGGCCTTATGACCCTGTATTGCATATATATGCGCTTTATGTGTCACATTATTATGCTTGAGAAAGGCTCGTATTGAGCTGAAACGTTGCACCGTGGAATAAAAGGATCTTCACTTTGAAAATTCGGTAGTGCTGTCTCCATTTCTTTTTTGTCTTGACTGAGGGGTCACTCGGACTGTGACCCAGGAGACGTGCACCCTCTTGAAAAATTTATCCTGTGCTGCTGATCTATACATATATATTACATAGCTTGGTGTCATCTGCAAAAATAGAAATAGTGCTATTAATCCCATCCTCTATATCATTAATAAATAAGTTGAATAATAGTGGTCCCAGCACTGAACCCTGGGGTACACCACTTATAACTGGGGACCATTCAGAGTAGGAATCATTGACCACAACCCTCTGGATACGGTCCTTGAGCCAATTCTCAATCCAATTACAAACTATATTTTCTAAACCTATAGTCCTTAATTTACCCATTAAGCGTCTATGGGGGACAGTGTCAAATGCCTTTGCAAAGTCCAAAAACACTAAATCCACAGCGGCCCCTCTGTCTAGACTTCTGCTCACCTCTTCATAAAAACAGATTAGGTTAGTTTGACAACTTCTGTCCTTAGTAAAACCGTGCTAGCTGTCACTTATAATGCTATTTATTGTCACATAATCCTGTATATAGTCCCTCAATAGCCCCTCAAACATTTTCCCCACGATGGATACTCTGTTAGTTAGTTTTGAGTCAATACAGTGGGGTCCCCTGTTCAGGATCTTCGTCTCTCGGCCAGTGTGGAGAGTAGTTGCAAAGAGCGTTTCTCGTTCTGGAGGAGCTGTCCTGTCCTGCACTACACATACAGCCAGGGCCGCCATCAGGGGGGTATTAGGGGTAGTGGTGTGAGGGGCCCGGCCAAACCTAATTGAAAGGGGGGCCCGGCAACTGCCGCGACATTCTTTTGGTAGGAAAAACGGGCCCCTGCAATGGGGCCCGTTTTTTTCACCAAAAGAATGTCGTGAGCTGCTGCTGCTGCTGCGGGCCCCCTCCCCTCGTCATGGGGGGCTGTCAAACCGTCCGCCCGCGCGCGCGCACCCGATCGCGCGCACAAGGAAACTCCCGCGCGTGCGCACTCGCGAGCGCGCACCCACGAACGCCCGCACTGGAGACCGCCCGCGCGCGCACTCGCGATCGGCCGCGCGCGCACCCGCGAACGAAGCGCGCGCAGCCGCGGACACACATGGACAAAACTTACCTGGACGTCTGGACCGAAGACCTCGCCTGGAAGACATCGCCGGAAGAGGACTGGAGTGGAAGCATCTCTTCTGACACAGTGAGTAAATTATCTCAAAGTGCTGATCATGTATGGCCCTGTTCACACAGTATTTTGCAGGCAAAAAAAAATCTGCCTCAAAATTCCTTAAAGAATTTTGAGGCAGATTTTGACCTGCCCACACTATGTTGCCGCGTTTTTTTGCTGCGTTTTTTGCCCGCGGCGATTGAGGACAGCTGACAAAAAACGCAGCGAAAAAGGACTACGGCCGGGGCAAGTCTAAACTTTTTTTCCCTGCAGGATTCCCGCAGCGGACACGCCTCACGAAACCTGCGCAACTATTTGGTGCGGTTTTGCTGGCAGAATTCCCTGCGGCTACCGGGGCGGATAAGCTGTGTAGTCTTACTCAGCATATCCGCCTAGTGTGTCCCTTATGATGTCACTCCTGGGGCTGCTGCCGGTCTCTAAATAGGCAGTTGGTCCAGTAGAATTTGGAATTATTTTTTTTTTGTGAACCAGCTTAAAAAAATACAAAACTTTTGTGTTAGGGCCTGTTCACATCACTGTTCGCTTCCGTTCCGGGGTTCAGTCTGAGGTTTCTGTCGGGTGAACCCCGCAACGGAAAGTGAAAGTGACAGCACAGCTTCCGTTTCAGTCACTATTGATCTCAATGGTGACGGAAACATCGCTAATGGTTTCCGTTCGTCACCATTCCGGCTGGTTTTCGGACGGAATCAATAGCGCAGTCGACTGCGCTAATGGTGATGGAAACGGAAGCTGTGCTGTCACTTTCCGTTGCGGGGTTCACCCGACAGAAACCTCAGACGGAACCCCGGAGCGGAAGCGAACGGTGATGTGAACAGGCCCTAACACAAAAGTTTTGTATTTTTTTAAGCTGGTTCACAAAAAAAAAAATAATTCCAAATTCTACTGAACCAACTGCCTATTTAGAGACCGGCAGCAGCTCCAGGAGCGACATCATAAGGGACACACTAGGCGGATATGCTGAGTAAAACTCCACAGCTTATCCGCCCCGGTAGCCGCAGGGAATTCTGCCAGCAAAACCGCACCAAATAGTGGCGCAGGTTTGGTGAGGCGTGTCCGCTGCGGGAATCCTGCAGGGAAAAAAACGTTTAGACTTGCCCCGGCCGTAGTTTAGGTGACGCATCTCTCTCTTCTGAACGTAGCCCCGCCTCCTGGGATGACGCTGTAGACCATGTGACCGCTGCAGCAGTCACATGGGATGAAACGTCATGACAGGAGGCGGGGCTGCGCTAAGAATAGAGGATCGCGTCACCAGGACTACGGCCGGGGCAAGTCTAGACTTTTTTATAAATTTAAAAAAGTGCCTTTTTTTTTCTTCTCATGTGTGATTTTTGCGGCAGAACCGCAGCATTTCCGCAACAGAGGAGCAGCGATTCCACAGAATACATTGACACGCTGTGGCTTAAAAAGCCAAAAAGCCACTCTGCTGTTCCATTATTTTTTGCAGCGTGTGGATGAGATTTGTTCATATCTGACCCCCTCTGCTGCGACTGTGATACGCTGCGGATTCTCCACAATAAAATGTGTTGCATAAAATCCGCAGCGTTCATGCCTAGTGTGTTCCTACCCTAAGGCCGGATTTACACAAGCGTGTGCTTTTTGCACGCGCAAAAAACGTGGCATTTTGCGCTTGCAAAAGGTCCATAACCGCTCCGTGTGTCAGCAGCGTATGATGCGCGGCTGCGTGATTTTCGCGCAGCCGCCATCATTATGACACTCTGTTTGTATGTTTGTAGCACGTGGTGCTTTTCTATTTTCATTCATAGTTTATACGGCTGCGGAAGTGCTGGGCGGGATTTTCACGCACCCATTGACTTCAATGGGTGCGTGATGCGCGAACAATGCACAAATATAGGACATGTCATAAGTTTTACGCAGCGGACACACGCTGCATGAAAATCACTGACAGTCCGCACGGCCCCATAGAGTAACATAGGTCCGTGCAAGGTGCGTGAAAATCACGCACGTTGCACGGATGTATTACACGTTCGTCTGAATAAGCCCTAACAATAAGGCCCAGTTCACAGAGTTTTTGGGCCTTGATATTGACTCGGACACTGCGTCAGAATCAGCACCAAACAACTTCCAAAACCGCCTCCCATTGATTTAATCTGAAATCAATGGCAGCCAGTCGCGGAAAAAAGAAAAAGCAGCACGTCCTTTCTTGCCGCGGTTCCGCCTCTGACCTGCCATCGAAATCAATGGGGGGCAGAAAATGCATTTTTCGCTGCGTTTTCTGTCTGCTGTCCTCAATCGCCGCTGGCAAAAAACGCGGCGAGATAGTGTGGGCAGGTCAAAATCTGCCTCAAAATTCGTTGCGCGGTTCCAGGCGGTCACCGGTGCGCATGCGCGGGAGTTTGTGGGTGCGCGTGATCGGTCGCACGGGCGGCGGTGTTTGACGGCCCCCATGCTACCCAGGGCCACCATCAGGGGGGGGTATTAGGGGTACTGATGTGAGAGGCCCGGCCAAACCTAATTGAAAGGGGGGCCCGCAGCTCATGACATTCTTTTGGTGAAAAAAACGGGCCCCATTGCAGGGGCCTGTTTTTTTTCTACCAAAGGCAAGTCGCGGCAGTTGCCGGGCCCCCCTTTCAATTAGGTTTGGCCGGGCCTCTCACATCAGTACCCATAATACCCCCCCTGATGGCGGCCCTGGGTACCATGATATAGTGCTGGAAGGAGTACCGTTAACAGGCGGTGCCACGGTAGGGGGGCCCAGAAAATTTAGCTGTAGGGGGCCCTGAAATTCCTGATGGCGGCCCTGCATACAGCCCATCAATTTAATTGGTATTGTATAAACCCCTGTGGTGGCACAGCAGGGAAGTTTAAGGGTATGTTTACACTGAGATTTTTGACTCGGAAACCGCTCCACAAAACTTGTCAAAAACCGGCCGAAAATGCCTCCCATTGATTTCAATGGGAGGCGGAGGTGTCTTTTTCCCACGAGCGGTAAACTGTCTCGTGGGAGAAAGAAGGGACATGCCCTATCTTCAGGCGTTTATGCCTCTGTCCTCCCATTGACATCAATGGGAGGCAGAGAAAGCGTATTTCGCCTTGTTTTATGCCCACAGCACTCAATGGCCGCGTGCGAAAAATGGCGTGCAGGGAGAGGAAAATCTGCCTCAAACTTCCAAACTGAATTTTGAGGCAGAATTTGCGCCTGCAAAAAACTCAGTGTGAACCCAGCCCTAAACTTACTTACAGTTTTGCCCACATATTGCTGCTAATCACTGGGGTTCCAGCAGGGGGATATTTTGTGATTAGTTTTTCGTCAATGTACCCTTCTAATCAAAAAGGATTGTCCAAAGCAGAGAACTAACAGACTACTAAAGAATAAGTCTACCCAAAATGGAACGTTTAGTCATGGGTGGAATATACATTGATTTTCTAACCGAAAAAGTTTTATCTGTGATTGGCTAATGACTTTACCTTGTTCTCATCTGGAACAGGAGCCTAGGAATAAGGTTATCAGATATCATCCTGTCTAAAAATTGTCTCCTTTATTTACCCTTCCATGTATGTTGGATTCCAGATGTCTAAGTATAACGGTTCTCACCGGTTTGTTCGTGGATCCTAGGTATCATCTGGGAGATGGTGCTTGGAACCCAGGCAACGCTTGGCACAGCGGGTAGAGGCGGTCGGATGGAAAGGCAGAAGTCAGGACTGGAAGCAGACGTCGTAACGGGTGTGGAAGCACTAGATCAAGGCAGGCGGCAGGCGTCGTAACGGGTATGGAAGCAAAAGGTCAAGGCAGGCGGCAAGCAAGGATAGTCAAGTTCAGGCAGAGGTCAGCAATGGGAAATCCAGACAAGGCAGAAGGGAAGGAAACAGAGAACCAGGGCACAGGAAAACTCACGGGGAACTTGGTTGAACAAGCACGGAAGAAGGGAAGGAGGAACCTTAAATAGGAAGTCTTTAGAATTAAGGCACGCGCTGGCCCTTTAAGACAGAACGAGTCAGCGCGCCCTCTAGTGACTGCAGCCGCACATCGAGGATGACGGCCGCGGAGGGAGGTAAGGGATGCACTTACCTGACGCTGCCCAGGGCCAGCAGAGAGCGTCCGGATCGGGTAAGTGGAGCTCAGGATGAGCATGCGGTAATGGAGGACGCGGGAACTGGAGCAGGGGCCGTGGGGAAGGCGGGGAACGGCGCGGCAGCCGTTACACTAAGTTCATTGAGGTACTACTTTCATTTGATTTGCTGAGGTGACATTTTTTGGAAAATATAGAATGTTACAATATCTATCCCCACAGTCATGGAGCATTCACATACACGGTAATTGACACTTAGTTATCTGTTTTTGATGTAGAGGAATGATTATGACCAAATAGTTTATCACTTAGTGTGTCATGATCATCTGAGGTAAACCTTAAAACTTGTTCATATCTACTAATAGGAATACATGAAGGAAAACCTACAGCCGTGACACCACTTAAGAAAAAAGACAAAAAAGAAAAGATTGGATAGATAATTTTTTGTTTGAATTGTTAATTAGTTTTGTCACTATGTAATGTCTGATATTATCTGTACATATTCCCTCTGTATTGCAAAGTGCTGCGTAATATGTTGGCGCTATATAAAAATTATTATTATTTTTTTATTATCATCATCATGTGCCCACCTGTTTAATCCCCATCATGCCTAGGTAGGATGCAAATTTACTGTGTATCAGAGGAGAGGGGCTGAACAAGCAGGCGGGCACAGATTACATCTATCTATAGGAGCAGGAAGTCTGACCGTGCATGAAAAAGTGACATCATTAGCGTATCACCCACACCAAATTTTGGAATTGCTATGGTAACTTGGATAACATCAGGTATTGATATTTAATAAGGTTTGGGTTTCATTATATATATTAAATTGATGTGGCTGGAGTTTCCTTTTAAATATTTTTCTACTATTTAATAAAGTGCGTAACTTCAAGGTGGTATCTGGTGGTGGTACAGATAAGATAAAGAAAACACTATGGCAAATGCTCGTACAACACGCACAGCTCTGTATAAGCCATTGTGTATGACATATATATAATTTCCCTTTAATTTAGCTTTGAAATTATAAAAGAAATCAATTTTGCATACTTCATTTAAGTCAATCGACCTCCTCCCCTCATCCACATAACATCTAGCCTTTGGTCACCCCCCTAACACCAATAATTATTTCATTGGACAAAACAGAAAGCATTCTTCTTTCTTTCAGTAAAAAGGGGGTCACTAGAATTCATTAAAGGCTGAACAGGGAACACTCTCCTATCTATTCTGGCTCTGTCTCTCACATTTAATTTCAGTGCAGCGTTCAATTAAATAGAAGTGCTTCCCTTATTAAAGATATGATTAATGTTTGTGATAAGGCCCCTGATTTATGGCTTGCTGGAGTATATATTTAAGGATTCCTTTAATGGAGAGACACAGCCCTGCATTATCTGCAAGACCACAGATCCTGAATAGAAAGACGGATCAGATGGAGAGAAAACTCTCGGGACTTGGCATAATCTTTTGCATGGGACCGGCTAAATGTTGCCGTCATGGTTGAACCATACGGTAGCAACATCATTTTTACATCCTGAAGTCTCCAACCATAATATGACACTTAACGTGTCTCACTGTCATTTGTTGTAATAAATAATACATTTACATTGAGGTTATATAGCTGCTAGGTTAAGTTCACATTTCACATTTTTGTTGTGTTTTTAGAGTTTATTGTGGTGAATAAACATCTATTTTAAAGGGAAAGTGATGTATAACCAATGCAATACGCATAACTTTACTCCAAACCTTAAAGTTCTGGTGTTGCTGCAGTTCACCCCATAATTTTATTATCCCATCCTCTTATGTTACACACAGATTTTAAGCAAGATGAAATATGGTATGTTGGGGTCCTTCATAGAGAGAACACTATGATACTACTAGTTTTCTTTCCTTGACTAACAAAACGGCAGAGATGGCCGGGATAAATATAAACCTTTTTTGACTCTATTTTGTTAATTATGTGAATCACCTCCCTACCGTTTCTCAGCCTGGATGCGACGAGGATGACCCTTGTTCGTGATATAGGTGCCAGTCCTGGAGCTGGGGGCCGTATCTATCAGACATTTATGGTATATGCAGGGTGCAGAGTCTAAGGAACCCTACCATTCTTCTTCCTTAAACCAATCAAGTAGGTATGGACTTTTCCCGGTGGATCCACAGGTTGTGGCCCCCTGGAGTAGTCAGTCACCAGTTGATGGCATTTGTGTTGCTGAGATCATCAGACAAGGAGTAGAGCAGATGTAGAGATTGAAATAGCCAAGAGTCAATACCAGGAAGACAGTCCAAAGTAGCACGAATCAACAAGTCGTGGTCGGTAAATGGACCTGCGGTTGATACATGAAATACAACAGCAGAGTGTAGATACAGAAGAGCAAGGCAGGAGTATAGTCAGGATTTAGCAAGTGTTTAACCAGGGTCTGGATGAAAATGCACAGAATAACACTATAACAAAACGCACTAACTTAATGTTCAGGTGTGGTCTGCAGTGCGATGTCCCTTTAAATATGCCCCCGATCATTATATGATTGGGCTCTGATGGTGGCCAAGGAGACTGGACACAGCTGGGCATGAAGTTCTACTGCCTCCACTGGATGGCAGTAGAGTGACGCCAAAACACAGAAGAAGGCGAGAGTCACCGATGGAGAGCGGCGCTAGACCGCAAACCCCGTAACAAGCATCTCTACAGTGAGAGGACACCCCAAACATTTTCTAATATGTCAGCTTCTTAGACTCACATGTGTGTGACATGGGGAAGTTGGATATTGTAATCAATTGTAACCAAATATGATTTTTTTTTAGGTA
Source organism: Rhinoderma darwinii (assembly GCF_050947455.1). Taxonomy (NCBI): domain Eukaryota; kingdom Metazoa; phylum Chordata; class Amphibia; order Anura; family Rhinodermatidae; genus Rhinoderma; species Rhinoderma darwinii. The sequence continues at coordinate 70,219,763 of NC_134690.1, forward strand.
TTGAATGGAATTATGCTCTAAAATGGCACAATCTATTTTAGCGCTAGTGTATTAATGCCCTCATCGAAACAACTACAATGGATCCCTCATTTGGGATTTTAATGTAAGGAAATGCTGGTTGGCTTTGCCTTGTATAATGGGTCATATATCTGTTTTGGGCAAACACAGATGTGATTCCACAATTTCCAAGTCAAACATATCAATGCAAACAACTTGTATATTAACAAGCCTCTCTAGATAAAAGTAAAATCTCATTTTGTGCGGTATCGTGTCATATACAATGCTTTGTTTGTCTTGCTCTCTGTGAGCTGTGTTTAAATAGAAAGAGTGGGGTCTGTTAACTGAACCATCCCCAGACACAATGATAACATCTCTCCTGTTGCTCCCATCAGTGTGGAGACTCTCCTTGGTCCAGCAAAGGCTTTAATTCTGCTGCCTTCTGCTTTAAGATAAGGATCCTATCAGCACTCAAACATATTTCATGTGTAAAATAACAGCTGCGCATCCATTTTCCCTGTCCCATTATGCATCTTGGAACAAACTCCCGTCACTTTCTCTTTTTTTTTCATCATGATGAAACCGTTTGACGTGAAAGCTTTTTTTTACTTTTTTTTTTTTTTTTAGTAAAAGTAAATGTTATAACATTAGTAGTGACTGGGATACATTTTACAATAACGCTGCCATTTACCCACATTTTGCTATGGGGTGGTGTCTATTTTTCTTTCTTTTTTTCCATTTAAACCTTGGTTTACAATTTCCACATAACAGACAATTGTGATGCATCACTGTGTTAATTAGATTCAAATCTTTTTACTGTGGGATTAACTGGCTGAAATCCATAAATTTCAGTAGGACTGACACATTGGTGTTTAAATAAATTAACAAAGGAAAACAAAAAAAAAATACATTTAAAAATATAGATAGATAGACATGTGTAATAAACATATATATCAGCGTGAATTTAATGGAAATTCTTTGACTATTAAACATACAAATTATTGATAAAAGTAAACAGAAGAAAATCTTGCTAACACTGTTTGCTGGTCTGTAAGATGTTTTGAATGTTTCTGAAACAAACAGTCTTGTAGAAATCATTCAGACAACACAGATGTTAATTTCCTCCTGATACCTTCTATTTTCATCTGGCAGACAAATAAAGTTTAGATAAGAGGTGGGGCTTAACACTCCTGCTGTCCTAATGCAGGCAGTGCACTGGGAGGAGGATCCTTCTGCAGCCAGTTGTCTTCAAGCCAGATGTTTTTGAGATGGTAATGTACATTCAATAGAATGATAGAAATGTGACAGAAAAAAAGATCAAGTGGTCCAATCTGCTTTTTTTTTCCTTTTATTAATCTTTATTTTATGATGGATTTAGGTCTATTCCAGCCACACTTAAAATGACTTACTACTGATTTTTCCTCATCAGCGCAAAGCTTGTTCCAAGGTACTACAACTCTCAGAGTAAAAGTGATCTTGTTTTTGAGAGTGTACACCTGTAACTCTTAAAGGCTATGGAAATGTTTGATTAAAGGGTTATTCCCAAGTTCACTGTTATTTTTTTATTTTATTTTTTAATGTTTTAGATATAAATAAATATAAATTTTTCCCTTATTCAATTTATTCTACTGCAAATATTATTCCTAGCAGCCTATCTTTTCTATCACGCTCGTTCATCTAGATTTTCTGAAATATGGGAGTGACTATATTGTAATTTTATCTTCTCCAGTAGGTGGCGCTGTAATAAACACAACGCTGCTTGCTCTATATGCGCACTCCAGATGTTGCAATAATGAATGAGTCATAGCAGCATCGGTCTCTCCTCGAAGTCCTCCATCGAGCGCTCATTCAGTATAAACAGTATAAACTAACTGAATGGCTTCAGACCTACTAAGCATGCCTGAAGAAGTCCATGATAAATATCATGAAGAGCAGAGAGAGGATGAAGTGACGGCAAGAGAGTGCGCAGGCGTAGGATAGGCACGCTCACGAGTATGAAGCAAGGAATCAAAAGGGATAAGTGCTCAGGCACGACATGGAGATGCAAACGGTGGCGGTGGTGGGGGTTTCCATAGGAATGACCACTACAATAAAATACATGAGATGGGGTTGCGAGGAGCGCATAACTTCTGTACGCTACACTACAGAAAACAGAACGTATTTAGAAATATGATTATTTTTAGAATCAAAGGCCTTTGAGCATTAATGTATACCTTGGGAAAAACTCTTTACATTTTTTTCATTGTAATCTATGTTTAGGTTGATGATAAGCACTTTTCTGATATACATTTATAAAAATTTATTTATCAGATCCGTGTGAAGTTATGGTGAAGGCACATTTGTGGCACAGTAAAAAAAAAAAAAAAAACTCCCCTGCATGACCTGCCAAATAATCAGAGCTAGCTGGAACATTGGTATTGCATGTACTATCAGCCACATAACTAGAAACTTCGGCATGGGGCATGGGAGGCATAATACCCCAGGCTAAGCACCAAAATCAATTCATACCCTAAATAAGAACACTAAATTTATTTAGTTCCCAGTTCAGACCCCAAAAATAATTCAGACCCAAAATTAGACCCCTAAATTAATTTAGACCACAGAACAGACCAATAAATTAATTCAGACCCCAAAATGAATTCAGACCCTAGACCCCTAAATGTGTGCCGAGCCACCCTGACTGAGAGGCTTGATGTCGTATGTCATTCTGTGGGCCCCTAGGCTTTTCTGACTTAGTAGCAACTGCTATCGCTGCAACCCCTATAGCTGCGCCACTGGCCCAGAGCTTGCTCGATTTTTAATGCCTGTCTATGAATCTACCTTACCTTATTAATATTTCTTGTAGGTCTCACTAAAGCTCTTTACAGTGGAATATAGACCTTCATTTATTTACTGGGGATTAGTCTATTGGTGCATCCAAGAATTCTACTAGTTTTTTCTATGGGCTCAGATGTCTGAGCTCATTTTAAAGTTCTCTGAAATATATACCTCCAAGTGTTTAAATTAAGCAAAAATAATGAAATGCATAATTATTCAATCCCTTTAAGTCAGTGTTTATTAGCGGGACACCTTTGGCAGCAACTATAGCCAGAGGTGTAACTTGCAACCAGCCCCCCACCTACCATGTGCCATTTATAATACTTGTGTCTTCTTATGGGGCAGACGGGCTTTTGGGACCCTTCAGGCACCATGGCGACAGATACCTTTGGACCCCCCATATAGCTACACCCCTGACTACAGCCTTGGGTTTTGGATTGCACTTATGCACACTGCATTTCCACCATTTTTTTATTTTTTTTTGCAAAACAAATAATGCTAAGTCTAGTCCAAACACAAATTCTTAATTGGATTGTGGTCTGGAGTCTGACTTCACTCCACTTCTTCCTGTAAAGATTTGTCCTCATGTTTAATGTCTTTATATTGCTGGAAAAGAAATATCCCATGTTTTAGTGCCTTTGTCACCCTTCCATAAAGGTGAAAAAGCCCTATTACACAGGTCGATGTTCGGGCGGTGCAGTGAGTGCCAGTCAACGAGACATCGTTGATCTGCGTTCGTTTGCTCTTGTCACGCGGAGCTAGATATGGGGATGAGCGGTCGTTACTCTGATCGCTCGTCCCCATACGTTATTATCATGTCGGCAGCGCGTCTTCCTGTTTACACAGGGAGATGTGCTGCCGACAACAATATTTAACTTTTTTTAAACGATACGACTAGCAGATGATCGAGCGTTTGCCCAGTGTAAATCCCCCTTAAGTGGACAATCACTAGGTCAACAGTTGTTGTGTACATAGTCTTACATAAATCCTCGAGTTATCATAGATCATTTACTAGTGCCCTCATTGCGCTATTACTATTTTTTTTTTTATAGAACAACCGGTTCTAAGCGGATTTACTCTGCCATATTCACTTTATATTAATTTACTTAAATATAAGTCAAAGAATATTCATTGACTTGGAGTTTTTATGTATCTATCCCCTGATGCTTTTCCATAACTATGTCACAGAGTTGTTTGTTGTGTTCTTTTGACTCCATGGCGTTGTTTGTGCCAGGTAACATATTGCTCAGTATTTGGACCTTACAGATAACCCAGTATTCATATCCATTGAACTTATTATAAGACTTATCAAATCCTTTGATGATTTATGGTTATCATGGTAACAATGGGGGGTGGGTGAATATTTACACATTCAATTTAAAAATTGTAGTGTCTATGGACCAGTTTGTATGGATTAGATTTTTAATTTCTCTTTTACTTCTTCTAGGATGAACTATGAAACCCTGTGGCTAGGTAACTGATGTGTAATATATATATATATATATATATATATATATATATACATATTTATATATATATATGTATGTATATATATATATATATATATATATATATATATATATATATATTTATACACTGCTGTTCAAAAGTTTAGGGTCACCCAGACAATTTTGTGTTTTCCATGAAAACTCACACTTATATTTATCAAATGAGTTGCAAAATGACTAGAAAATATAGTCAAGACATTGACAAGGTTACAAATAATGATTTTTATTTCAAAGAATAATTTTCTCCATCAAACTTTGCTTTTATCAAAGAATGCTCCATTTGCAGCAATTACAGCATTGCAGACCTTTGGCATTCTAGCTGTTAATTTGCTCAGGTAATCAGGAGAAATTTCACCCCATGCTTCCAGAAGCCCCTCCCACAAGTTGGATTGGCTTGATAGGCACTTCTTGCGTACCATACGGTCAAGCTGCTCTCACAACAGCTCTATGGGGTTGAGATCTGGTGATTGCGCTGGCCACTCCATTACAGATAGAATACCAGCTGCCTGCTTCTTCCCTAAATAGTTCTTGCATAATTTGGTATGGTATAGTAGGATGAAATTGGCTCCAATCAAGCGCTGTCCACAGGGTATGGCATGGCGTTGCAAAATGGAGTGATAGCCTTCCTTATTCAAAATCCCTTTTACCTTGTACAAATCTCCCACTTTACCAGCACCAAAGCAACCCCAGACCATCACATTACCTCCACCATGCTTGACAGATGGCGTCAGGCACCCTTCCAGTATCTTTTCAGTTGTTCTGCGTCTCACAAATGTTCTTCTGTGTGATCCAAACACATCAACCTTGCATTCGTCTGTCCATAACACTTTTTTCCAATCTTCCTCTGTCCAATGTCTGTGTGATTTTGCCCATATTAATCTTTTCCTTTTATTAGCCAGTCTCAGATATGGCTTTTTCTTTGCCACTCTGCCCTGAAGGCCAGCATCCCGGAGTCGCCTCTTCACTGTAGACGTTGACACTGGCGTTTTGTGGGTACTATTTAATGAAGCTGCCAGTTGAGGACCTGTGAGGCGTCTATTTCTCAAACTAGAGACTCTAATGTACTTGTCTTGTTGCTCAGTTGTGCAGCGGGGCCTCCCACTCTTTCTACTCTGAATAGAGCCTGTTTGTGCTGTCCTCTAAAGGGAGTAGCACACACCGTTGTAGGAAATCTTCAGTTTCTTGGCAATTTCTCGCATGGAATAGCCTTCATTTCTAAGAACAAGAATAGACTGTCGAGTTTCACATGAAAGCTCTCTTTTTCTAGCCATTTTGAGAGTTTAATCGAACCCACAAATGTAATGCTCCAGATTCTCAACTAGCTCAAAGGAAGGTCAGTTTTATAGCTCCTCTAAACAGCAAAACTGTTTACAGCGGTGCTAACATAATTGCACAAGGGTTTTCAAGTGTTTTCTAATCATCCATTAGCCTTCTAACACAGTTGGCAAACAGAATGTACCATTAGAACACTGGAGTGATGGTTGCTGGAAATGGGCCTCTATACACCTATGTAGATATTGCATTAAAAACCAGACGTTTGCAGCTAGAATAGTCATTTACCACATTAACAATGTATAGAGTGTATTTCTGATTAATTTAATGTTATCTTCATTGAAAAAAACGGTGCTTTTCTTGCAAAAATAAGGAAATTTCTAAGTGACCCTAAACTTTTGAACGGTAGTGTGTATATCTATATGTATATATATATATATATATATATATATATATATTAAGGCTATTAATTAGAACTATATGCCAATTCTGAAGGTTTAGTAAATTGGGAGGGACCATAAGTGGAATGGAAGGCGACTCCAGTTTGCGTTCCCTGTACTCATGGAAAGATTTTGAATTCTGCAGCACTGGCTGGGGAAAGTGTAAGCAGTTCAACCTGTTTTCGTCTTGACATATCCCTATTAGTTATCGCCATCTCTCCTCCGCTGAGAGGCCTTTACAGATGGCCTTTTAACATTAGTATTAAGTTTGGGGTCTATAAGGATTAACCTCGTGTGGGAAATGAAGAAAAATACAAATTGTATCTTTTCTTTTCTGGTTAGCTTGATGAAGATAAAGGACAACCTTCTTATCAGACCGCTCCTTACCCATAAATCATTGCAGCCTCTCTACACAACTCTGATTGATATCGTTAATAAAAAAAAAAAGCTCTGAGCTTTTACCAAGTTTCTGTTAAATGTACAATTTGTTACTTTGCAAAACATTGTTTAAAGAGGCTCTGTCACCAGATTTTGCAGCCCCTATCTGCTATTGCAGCAGATAGGCGCTGCAATGTAGATTACAGTAACGTTTTTATTTTTAAAAAACGAGCATTTTTGGCCAAGTTATGACCATTTTCGTATTTATGCAAATGAGGCTTGCAAAAGTACAACTGGGCGTGTTGAAAAGTAAAAGTACAACTGGGCGTGTATTATGTGTGTACATCGGGGCGTGTTTACTACTTTTACTAGCTGGGCGTTCTGATGAGAAGTATCATCCACTTCTCTTCAGAACGCCCAGCTTCTGGCAGTGCAGATCTGTGACGTCACTCACAGGTCCTGCATCGTGTCGGCACCAGAGGCTACAGTTGATTCTGCAGCAGCATCAGCATTTGCAGGTAAGTAGCTACATCGACTTACCTGCAAACGCCGATGCTGCTGCAGAATCATCTGTAGCCTCTGGTGCCGACACGATGCAGGACCTGTGAGTGACGTCACAGCGTGATCTCTGGAGAACACGGCTGTGTCTGCACTGCCAGAAGCTGGGCGTTGTGAAGAGAAGTGGATGACACTTCTATACACAACGCCCAGCTAGTAAAAATAGTAAACACGCCCCGATGTACGCACATAATACACGCCCAGTTGTACTTTTACTTTTCAACACGCCCAGTTGTACTTTTGCAATCCTCATTTGCATAAATACGAAAATGGTCATAACTTGGCCAAAAATGCTCGTTTTTTAAAAATAAAAACGTTACTGTAATCTACATTGCAGCGCCTATCTGCTGCAATAGCAGATAGGGGTTGCAAAATCTGGTGACAGAGCCTCTTTAAGAACATTTTTTATTTATCTTTGTAGTACAAATGTAATAATATAGAACATTGTGGAAGGGGAGGGAGGTTGTGAACCTGTCTCTGCACTACCCTGCCGTCTTGTAAATTGGAAAAGAAGAAAATGATGACACGTTTATACCTCCAGATATAACAGAACAATTTACTCCTAAGTAAAAATAAAAAAAATCTTTCAGCCGCCATAACAGTTCCCGTTGGGGGAGTCACCAAGCATCCTTAGGTTCCTGAATAGCAATTCTTTCTAGTCTTCAGGGTTGGATTATTGGAAGGACAAATGGGGCAACCTCATTCCCTGTTTAAACACAAAGTATCATACAACTGAACATTTAAAACAGTTTGTTAAAAAATACTATGCTATAATGCTGCCATATATACAGAAACGTATTTATTATCATCTTACAGTAGTGACTTATAAGTCATTTGTGAAAAAAAAAATGCTAAATCTGAGCAGCAAATGATAGTTCTGAACACATCGGTCCTGTTGATGACGGGCACTGTTATCATCGCAGAACTTGAGCCCACTGGAACATCCTCCAGTCCTCTGATGGGCAGAGCCTTTATGACTCCTTCGGGAAGACTTACAGCACTCGATAAGCAGAAGTTTCTGTCCAAGGAACTGGGTACTGCAATTTGGTCAATGTCTGGCCCTATTATTTGGGCTTTGTGGTATTATTTGGTCAGAGTCAGGGGCGTAGCTAGAGGCTCATGGGCCCCGATGCAAAAATTCTTACTGGGCCACCCCCCCCCCGCAAACTTCTCATGGCCGACGGTCCGCAGCTTTCAGCTGCATCGCTGGGTCTCCTAAGTGACCCAACAATGCAGCACTAGCAGCCGGGGGCGTCACTAAGGCTGGTTCCACACACCCTATTTACGGACGTAATTCGGGCGTTTTAGCATTGAATTACGTCCGAAAATGCGGCTCAAAAGCGTCGGCAAACATCTGCCCATTCATTTGAATGGGTCTTACGATGTTCTGTGCCGACGGTCATTTTTTTTTACGCGCCGCTGTCAAAAGGCGGCGCGTAAAAAAGACGCCCGCGTCAAAAAAGTGCCTGTCATTTCTTCAGACGTAAATAGAGCCGTTTTCCATGGACTCCATGGAAAACCAGCTTCAATTACTTCCGTAATGGACGCAGCAAAAGACGCCTGCACATGCCATTACGGCTGAAATTACGGTGCTGTTTTCTCCTGAAAACAGCACCGTAATTTCAGCCATAACAGACGCTGCCGTGTGAACATACCCTCAGGGCTTAAAATGTCAGGGAAATAGCCCCAATACATGTGTGTCCGCCCAAAAAAAAATGTGTGTATAGGAGACAGCATAGCATATCTATAGCACTACGACCCTATAAACTATGGATAGGATTAGATACATTGGCTCAGCAGACAGTATCACACATGATAGGATTAGATACAGTGGCTCAGAAGGCAGTATCACACATGATAGGATTAGATACAGTGGCCCAGCAGACAGTATCACACATGATAGGATTAGATACAGTGGCTCAGCAGACAGTACCACACATGATAGGATTAGATACAGTGGCTCAGAAGGCAGTATCACACATGATAGGATTAGATACAGTGGCTCAGCAGACAGTATCACACATGATCGGATTAGATATAGGGCCCAGCAGACAGTATCACACAAGATACGATTAGATACAGGGCCCAGCAGACAGTATCACACATGATTGGATTAGATACACAGCTCAGCAGACTGTATCACACATGATAGGATTAGATACAGGGCCCAGCTCGCTGACATTGCGGCTCCAGCGCTGGACCCAGGAAAGGTAAGAATAATAATTTTGCTTCTTTATGTGTTACTGATTATTTTTGTGTGTTTGTGTTTTTTTACAGGTTCGGTTGTTGGACTTCGGATACGAGGACTTCTATGACGGCGTTTTTTTTATTCTCAATAAAATGGTTAATGAGGGTTGTTTTTTTTATTTCAATAAAATATTTTTTCTATGTGCTTGTATCTTTTTAAACTCTATTATCACCGCCTTAGTAATGGCCGCCGGCTGATTGACAACCTCCATTACTAAGGCGGGGCTTAATGTTAGCCGGTGCAGAGGCCAACACTAACCCCCATTATTACCCCGGTACCCACCGCCACCAGGAGTACTGGGAAGAGCCGGGTACGAACCAGTACCCGACCATCTGTAGTGACGGGCAGGCACCGGGGTGGCCGCAGGCTGGTATTATTAGGCTGGGGAAGGCCAAAAACAGTGGCCCTTCCCACCCTTGTAATGCTGCCTGCTGCTGCTGTGTTGTATCTGGCTGGTTATGAAAATTGGGGGGGACCCGACATCGTTCTTTCCAATTATTTTTTTTATTTTTATTTTTTAAATGACGTGGGGTCCCCCCCATTTTTCATAACCAGCCAGATACAATAAAGCAGCAGCAGCCTAGCATCACCAGGGTGGTAGGGGCCACTGTATCTGGCCTTTCCCCTCCTGATAATACCAGCCTGCGGCCACCCCAGTGGCCGACCATCACTACAGATGGTCAAGTACTGGATCGTACCCGGCTCTTCCCAGCATCCCTGGTGGCGGTCGGTACCGGGGTAATAAAGGGGGTTAGTGTTAGCCTCTGCATCGGCTAACACTAAGCCCCGCCTTAGCAATGGATGCTGTCAATCAGCCGGCGGCCCTTACTAAGGCGGTAGTAATATAGTTTAAAAAAAAACGTATGGTGGTACTATTCAGGCAGTCTGTGTTAGTGTTATTTAGACACAAAGTACTGATATTTTTGCGCTCTATTGTAGTATTGTGTGACCTATGTATAGTGGTATTATCTGAACTGTGTATAGTACTACTACATTCTTACTAAATGGGACTTTTTGAAATACAATTGTTCTGGTTGTGCTACTGTAAAGAGGGTTTTACACTGGATCATTATCGGGCAGACGATCGTTCATAGAACGCTCGTTCCCGATAATTGCCCAGTGTAAACAGGGGAACGATCAGAAGATGAACGAACAAACATTCGATCATCTGCTGGTCTTATCGTTTTAAAAAAGTTAAATATTATCGTTGTCGGCAGCACATCTCCCTGTGTAAACAGGGAGATTCGCTGCCGACATGATAATAATGTATGGGGACGAGCAATCGGAGTAACGACCACTCACCTCCATCCATAGCTTTGTGTGACAGGGGCAAACGAGCACCGATCAACGATGTCAGCGGCCATTTTTTACATTTGTTTCTCTACATTTTTAGGAAAAGTAGTTCAAACGTTGCGGAAAATAACTGTTCGGAAATTAGGCTGCGGAGGAGGATTTTTCCCTCCGCAGCATGCTCATTACATTGCGGACAAGAAGCGGAATTTCACTGCGGATTTCAGTCTTTGAAATGTGAAAACTGAAATCTGTGGCAAGTCCGCTGTGATATCTGCAACGTCTGAATTACCTGTCAAATATGCAAATGTTGGTGCAGATTTGTTGCGTAAATTGCCCCGAATCTGTACCAACATTTGCAGCGGAAAAATTCTGCCACGTGTGAAGCTGGTATTAGAGTCAGTCCAACCCTTTCTGTTTTGATCTTGAGACTACAGTTGCAAGGGCCATTTGTTTGTTTAAATGGAAGGGATCTAAGGGCAAGGGAGGCATATGAGCAATGTTGTAAAAAATTATAACTAAAATAGTTGGTGGACCTGGTTTAAAGAATATAATTAAAAAAATTCTGAATATTTTTGCAAAATTATTAACACCAGACAACATTGACATTTCCGGGAATAGTTTTTTAAACCTTGTACTATCTCTGGAAATTAGAGACACTTTCCAAGTATGGAATACAACTTGCGTATAACATCTCAAAACATTATACAGGGTGGGCCATTTATATGGATACACCTAAATAAAATGGGAATGGTTGGTGATATTAACTTCCTGTTTGTGGCACATTAGTATATGGGAGGGGGGAAACTTTTCAAGCTGGGTGTTGACCATTTTGAAGTTGGCCATTTTGTATCCAACTTTAGTTTTTTCAATGGGAAGATGACCCCAAAGATAAAAGTCTAAGGTGGTCAGATCGGGAGACCTAGGGGGCCATTCAACTGGCCCACGATGACCAATCCACTTTCCAGGAAACTGTTCATCTAGGAATGCTCGGACCTGACACCCATAATGTGGTGGTGCACCATCTTGCTGGAAAAACTCAGGGAACGTGCCAGCTTCAGTGCATAAAGAGGGAAACACATCATCATGTAGCAATTTCAGATATACCGTGGCCTTGAGGTTTCCATTGATCTTTGCGGTCATCTGAAGGCAATTGTCTATGCTGAGAAGATACGAGATGTGCAGCAACTGAAACTACGGATACTGGAAGCCTGTGCTAGCATTTCTTCTGCGGTGTTGCTATCAGTGTGTGAAGAGTGGGAGAAGAGGGTTGCATTGACAATCCAACACAATGGGCAGCACTTTGAACACATTTTATAATTGGTCAGAAACTTGTAAATAACTCATGAAAGAATAAAGTAACGTTTAAACCAAGTACACCATTGTTTTTCTTGTGAAATTCTCAATAAGTTTGATGTGTCACATGACCCTCTTCCCATTGAAAAAACTAAAGTTGGATACAAAATGTCCGACTTCAAAATGGCCGCCATGGTCAACACCCAGCTTGGAAAGTTTCCCCCCTCCCATATACTAATGTGCCACAAACAGGGAGTTAATATCACCAACCATTCCCATTTTATTTAGGTGTATCCATATAAATGGCCCACCCTGTATATTCCATTCCCTAAACGTTAAATAATTTTTTAACTTTACAATTTGCCTTATTTTTAGTTACATGCTTTCTCAGCAACTTGACATTGTTGGGAGGTATACAAATGTGTTTTTTACGTGATTTAATATATATATATATATCTATAGCATGCTTGAGAAAGGCCCATGTGGGCTGAAACGTTACACTGACGTATGGGTGAATAAACCTTTTTTTCACTGAATTGGAACCTGTGTTGTGCTGCCTATTTGTTTGGAAATACATATGTGGGACTGGAGTCTGAGGTCCTACGGCTTGTGCACACACAACTACGCATACCTTGCATTTATGTGTGCTGCTCTTCTTTTTTTCTATAGATATATATATATACATATATATATAGATATATGTATATATATATATATATACATATATATATATATACATATATCTATATATAAGGACTTTATTTATATATGGACTTTATGTTTAAAGGAATACAAACTAAACATCGCATAGTAGATTGCATTAGATGGCTTTCCTGTTTCCTTGCAGAACTACTTGCTTGATCTGCATGTAAAGGGCTCAATGGAGGTGCAATGGAGTGTGAATTGCTGTCCTTTGCGTTTAAATGGATTTTTTTAATAGTAAAAAGGGCATAGGGGAGATAAAGGGAACTCACCATATCCTCGGCAAGCGATAAGTCAGCCTGAGCTTCCTGACAATAGGATTCCTATTAGTCTGAGTGGACTTTGATAGACAAATTAAATTTTAGATCCATTGAAAAGACTTTCTGATTTCACTAAAGGGATGTAAACAGGTAAAAAGTCATTAGTCTTACTGTATACAAACTCTGCCAACCTTTGTAAACAACCAAAATGCATATAGAAAAGCATTTTTTAAATAAAAATACATAAAAAAAATATACTATACCTTAGAATTTATCTAGATATTATTATTAATTCACCAATTTTTTTATTAAATTTGTCTTTTTTGAAGACTTTTCTGGTAATGACAAATTTATGTTTTAGAGGACGCTATCATCCAAATATTAAAACTTACATGTGCCCATGAATGTTCTGTTTGTCTGCACAGTGTTTAATGTGTTGGAACAGCAGATTGTTCTCCAGCACTATATCTGTAGTCTAGGCGAAGTAGTTGCAACCATAGTCAGCCATTTTCTATATGGATGTTGTTTGCATATCCTAGAAAGGTATATTTGGTGGTTATGTACAGGGTGGGCCATTTATATGGATACACCTAAATAAAATGGGAATGGTTGGTGATATTAACTTCCTGTTTTTCTTGTGAAATTCTCGATAAGTTTGATGTGTCACATGACCCTCTTCCCATTGAAAAAACTAAAGTTGGATACAAAATGGCCAACTTCAAAATGGCCGCCATGGTCAACACCCAGCTTGAAAAGTTTCCCCCCTCCCATATACTAATGTGCCACAAACAGGAAGTTAATATCACCAACCATTCCCATTTTATTTAGGTGTATCCATATAAATGGCCCACCCTGTACATTAAAATATTTTGTCTAATGTAGACCTCAGATTTTCCGAGGTACACAGGTGTTGGCAGGCATTGGTCGGGCATGTATTTTGGTTGCAAAGTTGAGGCAGCAAACTAAATCTTTGCCCTGGATGAAGGAAAGCATTTTTACGACATTTGGTTGGACCATTCCTTTTCTGCAAGCGTAATGTGAACTTTTACAGCACTTTTCTCTTCACAAGTAATGCAATATTAACAAACAAGGAAGGCCTTCTGGTCTTTGTGTGGTAAAAAATTACTATAGTCCCTTTATTTTTCTATATTGCTCCCTTTCCACTATGCACACCCTTGTCTTCATCTCTATATATCTAGTTTATAGCATAAACACTCATATAGAATACAGCATAGCCCAAATCTTGCTGAGATTGGCTACATGACAACTGGACCAAATCCCAGCAAAGATGGTCTTACATTTTAAGGCAACTTGTGTTTAAAGGAGCACTCCGGGCAAGACTGATAAACGGTGTTATGCGTAGTTATGATTATTATTTAAATTAAAGCGACATTAATTCCACATATGAAATACAGAAAGTTTTAATATATAATATAGGACAATAAAAACAACAAGGGCTTGAGGGGGCTGTACATGGCACTGTAGTATTCCTCTAAGGTACGTTCACACTTGCCCCTTTTTTTACAGTTTTGTTACTGTGGTAATTCACCATAGCAGCCATATGTGCCCTTGTATTTTAATTAAATAGTCCAGTTCACTCATTGCAACCAAGTACCCCCCAGTTTTTAGGATTTCCTGTTTTTTCCTATAAACTTGAAGATGGAAAATAGAAGTACTAGAACAATAAAGTTGAAGATCGAGAAACCAGTAACTAGTTGATGGAACATGCAGATAGAATCAATAGACAAGAGTGGTACGAATTGATGACAATACCACTAACATTGTAAGGCAAGCCAAGTGTGGGTACACAGAAGACAGCTGAGAAATACGAATTCAGGAAAACTGGAGTAAGGCCACATTCACACGAACGTGTTTTTGCGGCCGCAATTCCCCCGAAAATCCACGGGAGAATTGCGGCCCCATTAATTTCTATGGGGCCATGCACACGACTGTAGTTTTTACGGTCCATGCATGGCCCGGGAACCCGCACCGCAGAAAGAACGGACATGTCCTATTACGGCCGTCTTCTGCGGTCCGGGCTCATTGAAAACAATGACGGCGGCCATGTGCATGTCCTACGATTTGCGGGCGGCCCGCGGCTGACAGTCCGCAGCCGGTCGACCCGAAAATCACGGCCGTGCACACGGCTACGGTCATGTGCATGAGGCCTAAGGGGAACCAATGTTCTGGAGAATGCCACAGAGATGACTCTTACTTAAATAGAACACACACAATGACATCATCACATCACTTGTGGATAATAAAGCACCCCCAGGCCACAGAGATAACTCTTACTTAAAGAGGCTCTGTCACCAGATTTTGCAACCCCTATCTGCTATTGCAGCAGATCGGCGCTGCAATGTAGATTACAGTAACGTTTTTATTTTTAAAAAACGAGCATTTTTGGCCAAGTTATGGCCATTTTTGTATTTATGCAAATGAGGCTTGCAAAAGTACAACTGGGCGTGTTGAAAAGTAAAAGTCCAAGTGGGCGTGTATTATGTGCGTACATCGGGGCGTGTTTACTACTTTTACTAGCTGGGCGTTCTGATGAGAAGTATCATCCACTTCTCTTCAGAACGCCCAGCTTCTGGCAGTGCTGATCTGTGACGTCACTCACAGGTCCTGCATCGTGTCAGCCACATCGGCACCAGAGGCTACAGTTGATTCTGCAGCAGCATCAGCGTTTGCAGGTAAGTAGCTACATCGATTTACCTGCAAACGCCGATGCTGCTGCAGAATCATCTGTAGCCTCTGGTGCCGGCTCGTCTGACACGATGCAGGACCTGGGGAAGTGACGTCACAGCGTGATCTCTCGAGAACACGGCTGTGTCTGCACTGCCAGAAGCTGGGCGTTCTGAAGAGAAGTGGATGATACTTCTCGTCAGAAAGCCCAGCTAGTAAAAGTAGTAAACACGCCCCGTGGTACATACATAATACACGCCCAGTTGTACTTTTACTTTTCAACACGCCCAGTTGTACTTTTGCAAGCCTCATTTGCATAAATACAAAAATGGCCTTAACTTGGCCAAAAATGCTTGTTTTTTAAAAATAAAAACGTTACTGTAATCTACATTGCAGCGCCTATCTGCTGCAATAGCAGATAGAGGTTGCAAAATCTGGTGACAGAGCCTCTTTAAATAGAACGCACACAATGACATCATCACATCACTTGTGGAAAATAAAGCACCCCCAGGCCACAGAGATGACTCTTACTTAAATAGTACACACACAATGACGTCATCACATCATTTGTACGATAATAAAGCACCCCCAGGCCACGGAGGTGCCCAGGAGGCAGCAGAAGAGACTGCAGGACAAGCTTGGGCTGGCACTACACACTAGTCATAACTTACAATGCAATCTAATGGGTATAAATTCAGCCTACACATTTTACGTGAGAGATACTGTAAATTACTTTCTTTGCTAAACAAAAGGACATTTAGTTCAAGAACATATTTACGTTGCTTATCAAGCTGAACAATTAGATCATTGTTGGAAGCCGTTCTATAGCAATGTTGTCTTTCCAATCCCGTTCACCTTTTTTACTTTTAATAAACTTTAATAACAAGCATTTACAGCCGATAACCATATGAGTAGCCATAGATCACTGTTCACGAGCCCAACTGTCCCTGTAATTACTTCTAATAGTCAAGCGTTTACGATACAGGTTGAAAAAAAAAAGACTTTTTACAAGGTGATGAATTATCTATGATTAATTCTAAAGGCTTCACAGCTGATGAAAAGGGACATGATTTGATCAGGGGCCATTTAATAGGTCACAGCTTTGTCACCCATTAGTCGGCTTTGTCTGATTAATTTCTAATTGGGGCTGCTCTCTTGCAGCTCGTGACTCTGCTCTTGGCTGATAAAGATCTCAGCGGTGATCAATGTCCTAAGACAGGCCATTTGCTCTCCTCACGATCTATTTCTACCTCATAAGAAACCTTGCTTGGGTTAGATGAAAAAGAGATTTGCTAATGGATCATGAAGTAGTTTGCAAACACAGCATAATGAGGACATTAAAATACCGTAATGATGTAGGACAATGAGACCTATTTATTACAGGCTTGTGCTAGTCACTGACATTTTGCTTTCTTCCCCTTCTTTTCAGTATTATCAGACGAGACAGCATTGGTACTCTATATATAGTTTGCCATAGACATAACAACAATATAGTTGACCAAGGAGCTAACAATAATAAAGCGGGCTATAGGCTTAACAACAATATAGCTGGCAACGGTGCCAACAACAGTATAATGTGCCATAGACAGAGCAGCAACATAAATGGCCATAGGCATAACAACAATATAATTGCCCACATATAGAATTTTAATATATCTGGCCTTAGAAATAAAAATAATATACTTGGCCATAGTCATAACTGCAATGTACTGTAGTTGAGCATAGACATAACTAAAATTCAGCTGGCTATAGACATAATTTCAATATAGCTGGCGATAGACATCAAAACAATATACAGCTGCCCATATATATATATATATATATAACATTATCTATGGGCGTAGACACAACAATATAGTTGGCCAATTAAAGAATAATAAAACTGGCCAAGGACAGAAGTCCTTAAGACATAACTAAATTATAGGTGGCCACAGACAAAACTTCAATATAGCTGGCCATAGACATAACAACAATAAAGTTGGCTCTAGACATAAAACAATATTGGTGGTAATATACCTAATAACATTATAGTTGATCATAGAGAGAATAATATATTTGACTAAAGACATATAGCCATGCTTGTTACTTACACAGCAATATAGCTGGCCATAGGCATAACAACTTTATAGTTAACCTTGGGTATAAAAACAATATACTGTAGATGGCCAAAGACATAATAATGAGAATTTTGATCATTGTACTAAATTGGATATTAACATGTGTCCACTAGTAGCAAACCAGTATGTTAAGTGTTCTTTACCATAGATCAGTGCTCAGTACTCCTTATGACACTTTTAACATTTACAGGTAAAAATTATTTCAAAGGGATTGATGTTTTGTCTGAAAATAAATCTGTCTTTATAGCCAACCTGAGGAACTATTTTGTTAATAGATCTCCAATCCCATCCTAAATTGTAAAATCTTTATCCAATACTTAGCTAAATGTACAGAGATAGTAATTTTCTATTAAAACTCTTTATTTTGGGCAAATGTAGAAATTAGTCTTTGGCCTTTGCCCTTGCCGTATAATATATCAAGTTAACTGGTGGTAAAAGGGTACGAGGGAATATATCATCCTGCTATCACTTTCAAAGCTGATGACATAGCTAGTATCATACAGAGGAAAGAAAAAAAAATCAAAACTGAACATATGTATATATATATATATATATATATATATATATATATATATATATATTTATTTTATATATATATATATATATATATATATATATATATATATATATGTACCAAAGACAAGGAACAAGTAACAGCACCAGGACTTCAGCGTTGGGGAGAAGTTGGTTTATTCACCACCAGGTGGAAGAATGAGCAACGTTTCGGTTCACACCTGAACCTTTCTCAAGCTCACTCCACAAGACCTCTTAATGTGTCCTGTAATATCTGGCACCAAGAAGTCAACAGCAGCCTGTCAGTTGTGAGTTGGGGCCTCCATGGATCGGGCTTATTTTTCTAGCACATCCCACAGATGATCGATCGGATCGAGATCTGTGGAGTTTGGAGGCCAGGTCAATACCTTAAACTCCTGTTCATGTTCCTTTAGCCATTTCTGAACAATTTTTTGCAGTGCATAGGGGGCATTATACTGCTGAAAGAGGACACTGATGTTAGGGAATACTGTTGCCATGAAGGGGTGTACTTCGTCATCAACAATGTTTAGGTAGGTGATACGTATCAAAGTAAAATCGAGATGAATGCCAGGACACAAGGTTTCTTAGCAGAACATTGCCCAGAGCATCACACTGCCTCTGCTGGCTTGCTTTCTTCCCATAGTACATCTTGGCAATATTTCATCCCCAGGTAAGCAACGCAGTATTAATATTGCAGGGCTGAGATTAGGAATATAATAGCCTGAATGCTGACAAGCTGCTTTTTCTTTAAGACTGGTTGCTAGGCAAACACCATTTAACAGTACTTTAAATGGCATGGTATGCCAGGCAACCAGTCTGTCTCAGATTTAAGTTTAAGGCAGAATGGGCAGAGGAGTTAGGTAGGCTGGCAATTCCCAAATTACACTTTTCCCTATGTCTTTCTGCCGTATTTATCATATTTTTCGTAAAAAATTTAAATTAAGTAGAGAATCTGGGGTGATTTATGCTCGGTTCAGTAGAACCACTGGGGTTTCGGATCATGTAGCCATAATACAGATATTAATTTGCGGCCATATGACGCCCATCTGAAAGCGGCTTTAGGCTACATTTATGAATTTCTTCTTCTGAAAAGGTTAGATTCTCATTCACAATAACACAGCTTGTCTATTGCAATGAAATGCACACCTAGGATTTATTAATGAAAATAAGAAGGAAAGCCATTTGTAATGAATTGTGCGACAAAGACTTTCCGTCGCTGAGAGGTGGTGATAACGAGACATTAGTAACATTTACGCTGGTGGTAATTGGGAAAATTAATGATCATTTCCTTTGTCTGTATACCAAGTAGTGTTTACACTCAGAATTAAGAGCTGTTCTCTTCTGTGTACAGAAGAGGTTTTATACACAAGGGCACAAGACACTGAGACAATGGATCTATCCTCCCATTCCTAACATCTCTGGTAACGGGGAGTTTTTTTCTCTAATTTAGAGTTCAGTGGAGCATATGTGAAAAGCATCTCATGCTTTATTCACACTGCACATTCACAGTCCAGATTTGGTGTACATGCCATAATTTACCAGTGTATAAGCAGAATGTATGGCCATGACATATGCAGCTCTATGCCATACACATACATACATTGCCCATTGACTTCAATGAGCAATAAAGTCTATGAGCACTGCAACGGCAGAGGGTGGGGGTACATTTCACATGCTGGCTGTATTTTTTACATACGTACATACCTTTCTATGGATATGTCATATATATCCTGCCCATGTGTCTTAAAGAGACTCTGTCACCACATTATAAGTGCCCTGTCTCCTATATAAGGAGATGGGTGCTGTAATGTAGGTGACAGTAATGCTTTTTATTTAAAAAAAACTTTCTTTTTTCACAACGTTAGGAGCGATTTTGGTTTATGCTAATGAGCTTTCTTTATGCCCAAGTGGGCGTACTTTTACTTTCGACCAAGTGGGCGTTGTACAGAGGAGTGCATGACGCTGACCAATCGGCATCATGCACTCCTCTCCATTCATTTACACTGCACTAGCGATATAGATATATCGCTATGTGCAGCCTTATACACAAACCCTAACATTACTACAGTGTCCTGATAATGAATACACATGACCATCCAGCCTGGACGTCATGTGTACTCAGAATCCTGACACTTCTGAATCTTTTTTTGTGAGATCACCACGGACATTAGTGGCATATCACCAATGTGCCAATTATGACCAATTGGCAGGATTATGACTGCCTATTAGTAGAATGAAGTGGCTGTGGTTGTACTAGGAAAGTTCCATGCCACTACAGTTGGCTCTGCTTGGCCTTCAGAATCTTTTTTGTGAGATTCCAGCAACGGATACGAAATCTCGCGAGATCACGGAGCTAAACGAGATTTGGTTTTACTTGCCGGAATCTCACAAAAAAAGATTCAGAAGTGTCAGGATTCTGAGTACACATGACGTCCAGGCTGGATGGTCATGTGTATTCATTATCAGGACACTGTAGTAATGTTAGGGCTTGTGTATGAGGCTGCACATAGTGATATATCTATATCGCTAGTGCAGTGTAAATGAATGGAGAGGAGTGCATGATGCTGATTGGTCAGCGTCATGCACTCCTCTGCACAACGCCCACTTGGTCGAAAGTAAAAGTACGCCCACTTGGGCATTAAGAAACGTTTATTAGCATAAACCAAAATCGCTCCTAACGTTGTGAAAAAAGATCGTTTTTTTAAATAAAAAGCATTACTGTCACCTACATTACAGCGCCCATCTCCTTATATAGGAGACAGGGCACTTATAATGTGGTGACAGAGTCTCTTTAAGGATGATACATGTAAAGAAACATTTTTCAAATTTTTTTTTTTAACTACTTCTGTTGTTCTCTTTTATAGAGGGGAACCCTACCGGTACATTCCTCTATTAGAAAGATGGAAGAGCCACTGCAAAGAGCAGCTCTAACTCTAGAAGACCACTACTATTTATGCAATGATTTCAATAGTCATCATACAAAGTTTTATTTTAATGGACATCACATTGTGATTAATTTCTCCTGCAGCATTAAAAAGATTTGATGCCAAGTGGTTCTCCATGTGCCCTCTCCCTGTAATATGGTAGTGGGTTCACTATTGACATAGGGTGGAGATCCAAATGTTTTTCTAACACAGACATTGGTAGAATATCATAAGGATATGCCACAAATTATCTGAGGTCATAGACGTCCGGATAAGGCCAAGCAGAGCCAACTCTAGTGGCATGTCACTTTCCTAGTACAACCACAGCCACTTCATTCTACTAATAGGCAGTCATAATCCTGCCAATTGGTCATAATTGGCACATTGGTGATATGCCACTAATGTCCGTGGTGATCCAATTCCTTTAATAAAGCTCTAGGTAATAGGTAAATACATATTATCAGACAGACTTCCTTCCTAATTGTCACATATATCTTTTGCTACTTGTGTATAATTAAATTATGTTGTATAATTAAAGGGCAACACCATCTGCGGGTTAACATTCATTAATTGACAGTTATGTGAAAACCATTAAACTAATAGATGTACATATGAAGTAGTTAATATAGGTTTTGTATGTTATCAGGCATTCAGCGTATTCCATCAGATAAATGCAAATCATAGCATGTAAAGCTTCCCATTGCACCATTCTGTGTCAGTTCTGCATTGCAATGATCAGGTACAGCCAATGTTTCTCCAAAGAAACACATTCCCTGAAGGCTGTGTCAGCACAATGAAATAATGAAATGTGTCACAGTTTTGCCATTTATTGCAAGAGCCAGCTGATAAGTTGCCGCTTACGATATCTGAAGAAGTGCTGTTGACCCCTCAACAACAAAAGGTCAAATTACACACGCCAAAGTTTATCTTTAGTAACTACGGCTTAAAGAGTCTCTGTCACCAGTTTATAACTCCCCTATCTCCTACCTAATCTAATAGGCGTTACTGGTTTGTTTGTTTTTTAAATGTTTATTATTGACCAAGTTATGAAAATGTTTTGACTTATGCAAAAAAAAATCTAAAGGCCCAACTGGGCATTTTTTTTTGTATTGACCAAGTAGGCGTTGTATAGAAAAGTATATGATGCTGACCAATCCACATCATACACTTCTCTTCATTCCAGCCCAGCTTGAAAAACAGCACAGCGTCATCTCGCGAGATCATGCTGTGACGTGACTTCCTCCCGCAGGTCGTTCACCGGTGCAACGGAAGACTGAACAGACATCGCCTCCAGCCATGCCAGGAAGTTTATCCGAATCTGCAGCAGCTGGAGGCGATGTTTATTCAGTCTTCCGTCGCTCCGCTGAAGGACCTGTGGGAGGAAGTCACGTCACAGTGTGATCTCGCAAGATCACACTGTGCTGTGAATCAAGCTGGGCTGGAATGAAGGGAAGTGTATGATGCTGATTGGCCAGTGTCATACACTTTTCTTTACAACGCCCACTTGGTGAATAGAAAAAAAACGCCCAGTTGGGCATTTAGAAAAATTTTGCATAAATCGAAAAATTTTCATAACATCTACATCAAAGTGCCTATTAGATTAGATTAGGTGGGAGATAGGGAAGTTATAAACTGGTAACAGAGCCTCTTTAAGCTGGCCATACACAACAGATGTGAGACCTCTAAAAATGCAAATTTAGCAAATTTTCTGCTAACTATCTTACGGTCCACTTACACTGAGCAATTTTGGTCATTGCAACGAGCGCCAATCAACGAGACAACTAACGATGTGCTCAGCAGATGACGAGCGTTTTCTCGCTCATCTGCTGATCGCTGCCCTGTTTACACAATGCAATTATCTAGTCTTTTGTGACACCAACGGGATAGACAGATGCCAACCGAATACAGATATCTGTGTGTTGAATTTCTTAAAAAGGATCTGTCACTAGTTTAGTAATGCTGTTAAGGATCTGCCAGGCACAGCTTCTGTATCCACGCCCATAGGTAATCAGTCTGCACCTGCTTCTATGTCTGTGAGACTGACTCCATCTTCCACCACTCAGGATGGCAGGCTTAGGAGTGGGAGAGCCTATCACAGCCTGGCCAGAAGGAGCTAGCTCCCGCCCTCTGTCTATTTATACCTGCCTTTCCTGTTCCTCCTTGCTTGTGATTCTTCTCTGTTGGTTTCCTGGCCCTGCTGCAGCTTCTTGAACTACTTGTCCCTGCTTCGTATTGACCCTGGCTTACTGACTACTCTTCTGCTCTGCGTTTGGTACCTCGTACACTCCTGGTTTGACTAGGCTTGTTCACTACTCTCCTGCTCTGCGTTTGGCACCTCGTACTCTCCTGCTTTGACTCGGCTCGTTTACTACTCTTGTTGCTCATGGTGTTGCCGTGGGCAACTGCCCCATTTCCCTTTGTTCTGTGTTTCCTTGTCGTGCACTTACTGAGTGTAGGGACCGTCGCCCAGTTGTACGCCGTCGCCTAGGGCGGGTCGTTGCAAGTAGGCAGGGACTGTGTGGCGGGTAGATTAG
Source organism: Rhinoderma darwinii (assembly GCF_050947455.1). Lineage (NCBI taxonomy): Eukaryota > Metazoa > Chordata > Amphibia > Anura > Rhinodermatidae > Rhinoderma > Rhinoderma darwinii. The sequence continues at coordinate 70,243,323 of NC_134690.1, forward strand.
GGCTCACTTGTCTGTTTCCCTATCCCTGTCATTACAAATGCCCTATCTCCAAGCCAATCTAATAGGTGCTGTCACACTGATAATGCTAGTGAAAATTGTGTTCCAAAAAGCTTATTATTTTAAAAGGTATGAGCTTTTTAAATATGCAAACTAGGCTATACTAGACAAGTGGGAGGTAACAGCAGCGATTCTCCTGAGGTGGAACTACCGTACAGCCTCTGACCCTGTCCAATCAGCATGAAGCTGCTTCAAACACAGTGTGAGAGACTGAAGCTGGAGGGAGGGTGGGTCACTACAAATAGACATATCTCCAGCTGTGGACCACTTAGAACTGTAGTGGCATATGAAAGATGAGATTCTAATCTTTCATGTGGCACCAGGATCGCAGTTCTAGCTGTGAAACAACCAGAGGTATCACCAGCTGAATACACAGTCGGGAATGGAAGCTGTATACTCTATGATCGTTGCTGGGCTGAGAAGAAGAGAACTGTATGACGCTGATTGGACAGCAGCAAACAAAGTATTACAGCGCCCAGAGTGAAAAGAAAGAATAACCCTCCCATTTGGCAAGTATAGCCAAATTAGCATATTTGGAAAAATGCTCATAACTTTGCAAATAATAAACGTTTTTGAAAAAAAAAAAATACACTGTGAGTTATCAGCAGCAAAGAGCCTATTAGATTAGCTAGGAGAAAGGGAAGGAATAAACTAGTGACAGATCCTCTTTAAGTCCTTGTGTTGGTGCAGTCTTGTAAAGGCGCTCATGCCAAACGGCAGGTCTAAACAGGGAGACGCGCATCCGACATGATAACATATGGGGACGAACAATCAGAGTAACGACCGCTCCTCCCCAACAATAGCTCCGTGTGACAGGAGCAAACGGGCGCCGAACAACGATGTATCATTAATCGGTGCTCACTGCACCGGCCAATTATCGGCCGGTGTAAAGGGGCCTTAAAGGGAACCTGTCATCAGCATTTCACCTATTAAACCAGCAATACCTGGTTGTAGTGGGTGAAAAATAATTTCTATATAACCTATAATTATCTTCTTAGTCAGCTGTGTAGCTTTAGTATTCAGTTTTTTTAGTGTTCCCACACCGTATGCTAATGAGCAGAAAAGAGTCAAATCTTCGTTTGAAAAGAGTCAAATCTTTGCTTGAAAAGAGTCAAATCTTCATTTCTCAAGTCTTTCCGAGTTCACCCTGCCTCCTTACTTTTGATTGACAGCTCCTCACCTTCCCCAGCGCACAAAATCCTGCGCTTGTGCATTAATGTCCTCTTCTGGTGTGTGCGCATAAAGGAACACCGAATTATTACGATAAAAAACGCAAAATGTTTGCAGACCGTTATTTACAGTCGTCAGAGGAGTTTAGGAGAGGGGATAATGGCAATGAACTTTTGATAGCAGCGGGCCAATAAGGGATAAGCAAGGTTCAATAGGTGAAATGCTGGTGACAGGTTGCCTTTAAGTCAGTTTGTTGGCTATTTCCAGTAACTACCAGTAGAAATCTGAACGCAGCTCTAGGCTACAACACATCCTCAAGATATATCATCAAGATACACAAATACTTGTTGCATAATGGATTATCTAAACCAGTGGTCTCAAGCACGTGGCCCGCGGGCCGCATGCGGCCCCTGGGGCAGTCATCTGCAGCCTGCAGGACACAGAGCCCCTAGTACAGGCTCTGCTCTGGGACTCTGTGGAATTCCCTGACATCGTTGTCCATATATGGACAGTGTGTCAGGGTCTTCCCCAGACCGGAGTCCCGGGCAGAGTACCAGTATCGGCTTTGCTCCGGGACTCTGTTGAAATCTCTGACATCGCTGTCCACAGAGCGCTAGTATCGGTTCTGCTCCAGGACTCTTGGGAATCCCCTGACATCCCTGTCCTCATATTGACAGCGATGTCTGGGGCTTTCCCAGAGCAGGTATCCCATGCAGAGCACTAGTATCGGCTCTGCTCCGGGACTCTGTGGAATCCCCTGACATCGCAGTCCACATATGGACAGCGATGTCTGGGCCTTCCACAGAGCTGGAGTCCCAGGCAGAGCGCTAGTATAGGCTCTGCTACAGGACTCTGGGGAAGCCCCTGACATCACTGTCTACATATTGGGTTGTGTGTGGCAGCATCTGCAGAGGGTACTGTGACAGAATCTGCAGAGGGCAATGTGGCAGCATCTGCGGAGGGCAATGTGGCAGCATCTGCAGAGGACACTGTGGCAGCATCTGTGGAGGGCACTGTGGCAGCATCTACAGAGGGCACTGTGGCAGCATCTATGGAGGGCACTGTGGCAGCATCTACGGAGGGCACTGTGGTAGCTTCTACAGAGGGAACTGTGGTAGCACCTACAGAGGGCACTGTGGCAGCATCTACAGAGGGCACTGTGGCAACATCTACAGAAGGCACTGTGGCAGCATCTACAGAGGGCACTGTGGCATTATCTACAAGTGGGTCTGTGGCAGTATCTACAGAGGACACTGTGGCATTATCTAGGAGTGTGTTGCATTATCTACAGAGGGCACTGTGGCATTATCTACAGAGGGCACTGTGGCATTATCTACAGAGAGCACTGTGGCACTATTTAAAAAGGGGCTGCCCAATCTTGACAAGTGTGTCTGCCAAACGCTACCAACTGAACCGCCGGACTGCATTTAGCGACACTTAAACTGGATTGTTGAAATAAGCACGTGGAGAATTCTCTCAAATTTTAAACCTAGCGCTATTATTATAGTAATGTAGTATTATTATTATTATTATTATAGTAATGTAGTATTGTTATAGTAGTTCAAATAACTAATTGATTAACAATAATTTTGTATGGTATCAAATTTGAAAGTAATGCGGCCCGTCAACTTCCCATTTTTTCTATATGTGGCCCACTTACCCGGCCGAGTTTGAGACCCCTGATCTTAACCATATATATATATTATAAAATATACAGCGATTAGCCATAAAATTAAAACCACTGACATGTGAAGTGAATAACATTGATTATTCAAGGGTTGGGATATATTAGGCAGCAAGTAAAGAGTCAGTTCATAAAGTTAATGTGTTGGAAGCAGGAAAAATGGGAAAGTGTAAGGATCTGAGAACCAAATTGTGATGGCTAAAAGACTGGGTCAGAGCATTTCCATAACAGCAGGTCTTGTGAGGTGTCCCCGGTATGCAGTGGTTAGTAACTACCAAATTGGTCCAAGGAAGAACAACCAGCAACATGAGGTGCCCAAGGCTTATTGATGTACATGGGGAGTGAAGGTTAGCATTGTCTCGGCTGATTCTCCATGAAGCTTCTGTAGCAAAAATTGCTGAAAAAGTTAATGCTACCTATGACAGAACGGTTTCAGAACTCCGGTCGGAGTGCCAATGCTGAACCCTGTCCCCCGCCGGAAGCACTTACAATGAACACGTAAGCATGAGAACTGGACAATGGAGCAATGGAAGAAGGTGCCTTGGTCTGAGGAATCACATTTTCTTTTACATCATGTGGACGGCCAGGTAGGTACACAAGGATGGGAAAAAGGCAAGCCGGCGGAGGCAGTGTGATGCTCTGGGCAATGTTCTGTTGGGAAACCTTGGGTTCAGGCATTTATGTGGTTGCTACCTTGACACGTATAACCTACCTAAACAATGTTGCAGACCAAGTACACCCCTATATGGCAGCAGTATTCCTTAATGTTAGCAGTCTCTTCCAGCAGGATAATGCGCCCTTCCAAACTGAAAGAGTTCAAGGTTTTGCCTCTGCCTCGAAATTCCCAAAATCTCAACCTGATTAAGCATCTATAAGATGTGCTGGGGAAAAAAAGTCCAAACCATGGAGGCCCCACCTTGCAACTAATCTACTGCTAATGTCTTGGTGCCAGATACCACAGGACACCTTCATAGATCTTATGGAGTCCATGCCTCGAAGGAACAGAGCTGCTTTGGCGGCACAAGTTGGTCCCACACAATATTAGGCAGGTAGTTTTAATGTTATCACTGAACAGTGCATATAATAACTGTATACAGTGGCCATGTAGTAGTGCCATACAGCTCTCAAATAATACTGCCATAGAATGACCAAATAATACTGCTATACAAAGTTTACACAACACTGAATTACAGCTCTTAATACCATGAAATACGACTATCATGCATTCACTCTAGCTGCACTTCTTGCCCCAGACCCAGCAGTAATAAGGGAGTTATACAGTATGTAGAGCTGCTCTCCAGACCACTTGTGGGACTTTCCTGTCCAAAAGGATTTAGTGTTACATTGGAAAATGAGCAAAAATAAATCGTAAACAGATAGACCGCCCGACAGATAGACAGATAACTAGACAGACAGACAGATAGATAGATAGATAGATAGATAGATAGATAGATAGATAGATAGATAGATAGATAGATAGATAGATAGATAGATAGATAGATAGATAGATAGATAGATAGATAGATAGATAGATAGATAGATATTTAATGATATGTTATTTCTGAAGCCATTTAAATAAAACTTTAAAATATTTATGTATGGGTAGATACACAAGACTTATGTTAAGCTTTAGTTAAACTGGAAGGAAATGATTGTGTTACATACCATATAAGACTAAATTGAAAGGCATTACCATTCCCAGAATACCAGCGAGGCTCCATTTACTTGGAATACTGCTCGTAAGTTCCTCTCTGGATGGGTTAGATAGATAAGATACAATTAAATTCTGTATCAGTTCTATGATATTTTGCATTTTTATCTCACAGAAAAATAAACAATCTCAGTATGACTTTCTATAAGAGGCAACTATCTACAAGGATATCTAGATTTTGCAATTCATTTCTCATCTTTCCCTGCCAGCAAAGATATTACTGAGAATCATTTATCCAAAGACTTAGATTGAAATGTTATTACGTCAATAGGTGAAGTAAAATGTACAAGTGGAGCAGAAAAGAGATGTCTGTTTGGGGCAGGATGTGCTAAAATATATAGAGTATGTTAAGAACATTAGGAATTGTACGTGTCCAGTTTGTTATTTTTCGGCTTTCCAAAAAGGAGAAAAATAGAAGAATTCTGGAGAAACAAGAAAATGAATCAAGAAAACAGCTAAACCAATATTGTTGTCTAGACTAGTGATGGAAAATGCTCTGATGTGTTTCTGCGTGATAATAAAATAATCCTTGTAGGAAGCATTTTTTCCATGTTTGATGGCTTTTTGGATTTAATATCTCCTCTGTGCCGGTGGATATTCTGCAGTTCTTTATAAGAACACCCACAGTATTGGGCTTCATCACAGGAGACTGGCCAGTTACTTCCCTCAATGTAGCCTATCTTGACTAATGCAGCTGGGGATAAGATGTAGACAATCCAAAGATGGAGATCACAGGTTTGAGTTATGACAGGTAGATGGTCGAGGTTACGGGCATAGGTTGTATGGTATCTCAGTGGTTAGCATTGTTGCTGTTATGGATTCTAATCTGAGCTAGGGAACATCTGCATACAGTTTATACTGTATGTTCTCCCGGTGTTTGTGTGGGTTTCCTCCAATTTCTTTAGTTTCATCCCAAACATCAAACTGATAGTTTTTTTTGGCTCCCTATTGTGCTTATGTGTGTGACATACGGAATTTAGTTTGTGACCCCCTCTGGGGTTATAGACTGGTATGTGTGATAACAATCTCTGTACAGCACTGCAGAATATGTTAGCGCTCAATAAACATCAGAAGATGAAAAATAGGTTTAATACCTATATAGAAGCCAAGGTTCAATGGCAAATTACAGCACATATTCAACAAAGGTACTTTGATATCAATAATGCTTCTAAAACAGTTCTCTTTTTTGAAGTGCGGAGGGAGCAATTTAAGCGTTGCGTATAAGGTTGAAATTAATGGAGCATGGCGATCATATAGATATATCAAGAGATGCACAACTTATCATCAATTCCATCATACAGCCTAATTATTACATAGGAAAAACAAAAATTAAGCAAATGCTGGTGTGTAGCCAAGTCAGACCAGTTGTGGTAAATCTGACATATTGTGGGAGCCTCAAATGTAGCCCTTTTCTTTATCAAAGGCTCACACATAGCATTGCGAAAGGGCTAGGTCAAGGGGAAGGAACCCACATAACTTATTTATACAGCTGTATATGTGGCTGGCATTATCCTAATATTTTATTTAACCATTAATAGCACAACAATATGTAGAACAAATTCTATTAGTAACTAAGATTCCATGAAGTTCTTTATAGATGTATTACCTGGCATTAAAACATAGGAAGGTAAGATAGAAGACAATTGTAAAACCTCATTTGTGGATGCTTAATTGAGCGTAAAACTTTAAATAATTAAGATTACATAGGTATAAATTATGGAAAGTTATATGACATTTGGGATTTTCCTTTAATAAGCCCATAATCAATCAATTAACATAAGTCATTATTATAAAACAAGAGATTGTATTTTATGGCCAAACTGAGCTGAGTGGTTGCCCTAGGACTCTCATTCTCTACTGTAGATATGTACAGACATCAGTTGGATAAATAGTTTGCATATAGACATATGTTAATATCTCTGTGATCTCACGGAAGCCAAGTCTTTGGTTTCCCAATGTCATCAGTTTCCTATTTCTGAAACCCCCTCCCTCCCTGTCTTTTTTTCTTTTCATGAAATCGCCCTCATGAATGATTTATACACGTCTCGTTATCTGAAGTGATTTTCAGGAGACCTAAACCCATTGCTGCATAATTGTTAATTTTACCACCATAATAGACCGAGATGGAAAGCAGCGATTATACATTTATTGCACAATTAAATAAAACATACTTGAGAATTACAAAAGGTTCCGTAATTATTTCAGACCATTAATAAAATGGGCATTAAATTATGGAAGACATAATAGAGAAAGGAAATAGATTTTCATTGCAGAAACAGAAGCTGAGAGGGGTAATAGATCCTTGTTGAATTCTTTTTTTTTTCTTCTCTCTGAAATTAATTGTTGCCCGGTTTAATTCATTGAGGAATAAAAGAGAATCTAAAAATGTATTGAAGAAGCTCAGATGAAAAGGCTATTGTCTGGCTGGACAATAGCAAGTGAATCACTCCATGGAGAGTTGAAGCCACACTTCATTTTTGATTTCTCCTTCCCAGTGGTGACGAGAGATCACGTTCCACCTTAGACTTTTCACTACCTGACCCCTTAACTGTTTCTCTGTACTTTCCACCAACATACATTGGTCTTTACTCTAGGCAAATTAAGAAAGAAGATCAGAAGGTGTAAATGTCAAACAGGACTGGCATTTCAGTGTAATCATCGTATACAACATTCCCTATAGCTCAGGTGGGAACAGAGATGTAACTTGAAGCTTCTGGGCTCCAATGCGAAATCAGGCCCCCCCCCCCCCCCACCTATCATGTACCATTTATAAAACTGGTGTCTTCTTATTTGGCAAGCACTAGAGCTCAGGTGCAACTGCCACCTCTGCAGCCCCTATAGCTACGCTCCTTGTCAGGCCCTTTCCCACTTTCCATTGGGATATATACATTATTAAGGGTTTGAATGGAGGAAAAAAAGCCCTACGTTTTTCTTTTCTAGTTGGCGGTTTAACATTACTCTACTCCCCTTTCCTTTATGTATGTCCTTGAAATATACAATATGTCCGTTATTGAGGCAAGCAGAAACAAGAAGCTAAGATAAGGGATTCTGAAAAGGATACAATGTATAATAAATGGATTACCGATGAAGACTACACAGACAGATGTCCAAGGCCATAAAGAGAAACTATAGTGAAAACCATAGTTTTACATAGGATTTTTCACATATATTCATAATGTATCATGTCACTGCTGTAGGTTGGCCATTGCATAGCAACAGTCTAGCATTGCACTAGGTAATAACTGCAAATCTACAAAACACTGTAGTCCTATGTCCTGTAGAGGATAGAAGACTATTGCCAACCAACCATCTCTGACCCTCCTTTGAGAAGGTCGGAAGGCACACTGCATGTGATATGAATGCTGCTGCACATTGCACAGTCTGCAGCCTCTCCTAAGTCTTAGCTCCGCACATGTAGTTCTCCAACATCCTGCTTACCATTTGGAATGATCTATATAACTTTAGCTTCTGATGGACATGATCTGGTCACACCTTTCTATGTAATGCCTGGGTAAGGCATCATGGGATTATATAGTTACCAAAGAAGTTGCATTCAGACAGTGATCTCTAAAATCAAGTTGACATAAATTGGATTTTTCTCTTCTAAAAACAATTTAGAAAGTTGACTGAAGAACAATGAAAACTGAGGAATAATGTAAGTCAGGTTAGGGGGTAATGAGAATGACGTCATGTGTCTGCTGGAGTTTTTCTGTAGGGTAGCCGAAACCTATGGTCAGTGAGACACCGTCCTAAATATACAAAGAAAAATGCTGATATACATTCAGTGTAGTTATGAATATTAGTTACTAGTCTACATTAGGGGCCATGAGCACTTTTAATTCTAGTGCCTAGAAGGTCATGTATCAGCCGAGAAGTGTAATAAGCTCTTTGGCTAAGCAGATTTTTTTTTCCACCAGAGCCCAGGTTCTACTGCTACCTCTACACCTCCTATAGCTACGGCCCTGCTTAGACTCTGTTCACACTTGCATTACTTATTTTTTGTCAGCTTGCTGTTGCTTTTTGATGATTAGAATACCAAAGTGTGCTGAGGTAGTCTATCTATTATAAAACAGAAGGTATGACAACACACCCATTATGAGTCCATGGGAATAAAAAAATCCTACTGCATTATAATGGATCATGACAGATCATAACAGATATCTTCCATGGTTCCTGTTAAAATGGAAGCCTTGATGCCAATGTGAATAGAGCCTTAGAATACTAGACTGACTAAATATGATGCTCATACATGTACTAGGCTAGGTAGTGAACATTAATAAGAGACAGGAGACAGAATAACTTTTAATTGTGGGTTGATTCGGGATTGACCACAGATATTTATTTAAATATAACATTTTTAACAATGAAAAACATCACACTAACACTCAGTCTATAAATACCCATATGCTAAGCAGTCCTTTGGGAAGCATGTAGGTAGACTGCTTATAATATAAACCCGCCAACTGTGACAATTAAAAATTACAAAAATAAATTAACAATATACCAAAACCAATAAAACAAGGGAGGGAACCAAAATTTCTCCTCACAGTGAGAGGAGCGAGGAAGGGAGCACGTAAGCCCCAACCATTAGCATAATTACAACCCTATTAGCACTGCAGAATAATTTGACCAATGGCACAGAACAGCCAGAATAACACCCATTCCCCTTTCCTAGCCTTTTCAACAACATTATATTTAATTTACCGCTTAACATTTACTCAGTCAAAGGCCCTGAGTCTAAACGCCTATGGGCCTACTAGACTGAATAAATATGATACTCGTACATGTACGTACTAGGCTAGATATTGAACATTAATAATATGAGACAGGAGACAGAATAACTTTTAATTGTGGGTTGACTCGGGGTCGCCACAGTTATTTATTTAAATATAAATTCTTTAACAAAAAAAAAAATATCACCAGTAACACTCAGTCTATAAATACTCATATGCCAAGCAGTCCTTTGCGGAACATGTAGGTAGACTGCTTATAATATAAACCCGAAACCAAGGAGGATGTGTACTCCTACTTACACAACCCTCCGACCCCCAGCCAACAGAAATAAAGCCTTCTCCACACAATCCTGGAGACCGGACAGAAAAATATAGCAACCGATATACGTTGAATGCACACTATCGGAAAGCAATAGGCATCGATTGTCTCCATCCAGCTGCCTGTGCCAAACCACGACACCTTCCCAGGACCTCACAAACCATGACACCCTAGTATTTAGGAGTCGCCTGCCCCTCTCAATGGCGTTCAAATCCCTGGCGCCATGCCAAAACCGCCCTGGGAATAAACTCTAACCACACCAACACCAATTCGGGAAGAAAAACGCTCCAGGTCAGATTGAATCAGGGCAATTAACTCTCCCAGACACAGATTACAAAGTCTATTCCCCCCACATGAACGACCAGAACCGTCTGAGGCATCTGGTGGTGACTGATATCCATAACTTCAGGCAGGGCCTGCTGTCAGCGCAAGCCCCGAAGCCCTCGCCAGTGCACATCAGCAGATGTAAAGCCCGAGAAACGACCTCCTTGTCAGATGGCAGCACAAGGCTCAGCCCAAAAGACATATGAATGTCCAATAATCCACACCGCAGGACGAAAAACTGCAATGAAATAATGAGGCAGCAAATCAGGGCGGATATAACAGGTAAAACAGTTGGAGTGCCAACGACCGATCCGACGTATATCATCATCCACCATACGATACCTTTGTGATATCTTCTTGAATTCATATTCTGTTGAACCTTGATTTAAAGGTTACAGCTCTACAATCCAGTCAGTGTGATATTCTTCTCCTTTGTTTTGTGACACTGTTGAGTATATAACCACCGATCTATAATAAATGAAATGAACAGTGTTATGGAAGCACTGCACGAATGAACAGAATATGAATAATGCCACACACTCATGGTAATCCTGAAGTTCAAGTTTCCTTGAACCTCAGGTTCGAATATGACCACCTCAATATCAATTTACGTATTTGTATGAGCTTGTTTATTTTTAAAGTACCTAAGAATCAATGCCTTACAATACGACAAAGCACAGTCTATACACACACAAGGCCACCATTTATAATCACATATGGGTAAGCCTGATTGCACGCAAAAATAATTTTTTTATGACTACATATTTATTTCATTTATCTTATTCTTGCTCATGGGGTAGTTACATGTTTAACATTCAGAAATGCATCAATTAGAAGGCTGCAAGGGAAGTTGCTAAGGTCTTAAAAGATCAGGGGCACATGCCGCAAGACATATATATTTTGGCCCTGCACCTCGAAGACACCATAGGGTAAAAGCCCAAATTTCTTAAGACATGATAGGCTTAGATACATCCCATCATCAGTACACTGTCCCTGGATGCAACTTTTATAATTCAAATTAGCACTGTTAGACTTGAAACCTGTATCCATAAAAATGTCTCCCCATCAGCCCTGCAACCAAATAATTTGCTCCTATAAAAAACTCTAATCTATAAATAATAATATACTTCTACAGTCATATACTTACCAAATAATACCACCATACAGGGACTATCACAAGTATTGTAACAATGTTGGGGTATGTGGACCCACTATGCCGCCTGTAAAGGAGTAGCAGCTGGCCAAACAATAGTCAACAACAGTCTCTAGGACAAGAGTACCTGGATAGATGTTTTTACAGACATTCGTAGTGGCAATCACTTGACGTAACAGACACGGGGCGTAGTATACACTTGGCATAGATAACACTTGGCCCAGATGACACTTGGCACAGATGACATTTGGCTTCGCACTGGAACCAACACAATTACTGGATATGGGATACGGGATATAGGGTACAGGAACGCAGGAACACAGGATAAGGGTACAACTAAGGGACCATTTGCAATAATAAACATGGGCAGACACAACAACACACAGGCAAGGAGGAATAGGGTAAAGTCCTTTTTATAGTTCCTAGTATGCTGAAATAGGACGGGGAGATTTTCTTAATGCGCACACAGGCCCCTTAAGGCGTGCACCCTAGTCTTGTGTGCAGACGTCTCAGAGGAGGGACTCGACGGCAAGGGCTCACAGGTATGCGGCCGTTGGCGGGTAAATAATGCCGGTGGTCCGTGACCGCGGCCATTACAGTACCTCCCTTACATCCTCTCTTTTTAGGTCCAGAGCATGAGAGCAATTTCCTGATGAGAGCTGGAGCAACCACATTTTCTTTAGGCTCCCACGACCTCTACTCAGGACCAAACCCTCTCCAGTCCACGAGGTAGAAGGTCGTCCCTCCTACCCTCTTGTAATCCAGGATCTCTCTTACTTCAAAGATGTCAGAAGAACCACAAGGAGCAACTGTAGAACCAGGGGAATTGCAGAATCGTTCAGGACCAAAGGGTTTAGGAGGGACACATGGAATAAGTTGGGGATTTTGAGGGTAGAAGGTAGCCGAAGCTTATAGGACACAGGGTTTATTTGTTGCAGAACTTCAAAAGGACCAAGAAATCTAAGGGGCAAATTTGTAAGAGGGGATTTTAAAACTAATATTTCTTGACAATAACTAGATTTTGGCTCCGGGAAGAAACTGAGGAGCATTTCTCTTCATGCGGTCCACAGCCTGTAGGATAGAGGACTTGGTTTGCATCCAGATATGAAGAAAGTTTCCAAATGAAAAATTAGCTGCAGGCACTTGAGTTGTAGCCATATAGGAAGAGGAACACGTGGATGTTGGCTGTATACAATGAAGAATGGGGAAGAAGCAGTAGATTCACTCATGTGGTTGTTGTAGGAAGATTCGGCACAAGGAAGGAGCTGCACCCAATTGTCATGTTGAACAGAAACAAATTGACGAAGATAGTTTTCCAGTATTTCATTAACCCTTTCAACTTGGCCGTTAGATTGTGGGTGATAAGCGGAGAAAAAGTCCAATCTCACATCTAGAAGTATAGACAGGGCTCTCCAGAATTTAGAAGTAAATTGCACACCCCAATCAGACACGATATGGAGGGGCAGTCCGTGCAGATGAAAGACATGCTGTATAAATAAATTTGCCAGACTAGGAGCAGAGGGAAGGCTAGTCAGTCTAATGAAATGTGCCATCTTAGAGAAGCGATCCACCACGACCCAGACAGTAGGACAACCTGCAGAAGGAGGGTCAGTGATAAAAATCCATTGCAATGTGTTGCCAAGACCCATCAAGAATGGGCAGAGGTTGAAGCACACCAGCAGGCTTGGAATGAGTAGACTTGTCTTGGGCGCAATTGGTATAAGAAGCAACATAGTCCACAACATCTCTAGACAGCGTGGGCCACCAGTAGTGACGAGAGATGAAGTCCCGTGTTTTACGGACACCGGAGTGCCCAGCACAAAAGGATTTCCAAGGGGAATGTCTCTGATTTGCAGAGGGTTAGCGACCATAATCCTGGAAGGATCTATGCTATATTGAGGAGCCTCCTCAGAGTCATGAGTTTCAAATGACCGAGATGGAAGTGGAGCAGGAACTGGAATTGGGCGAAAAACAGCGACCATCTGGCTTGGCGAAGATTTAATCGTTGTGCAGACTGCAGATACGTGAGATTCCTGTGATCCGTATAGATGATGATATGGATGATTAGCACCCTCCAGCAGGTGCCTCCACTCCTCCAAGGCCAACTTGACAGCCAGTAACTCCCGATCCACCTTATGGGGTAGTTGCACTCTGCAGGAGAGAATAGTTTGGAAAAGAAGCCACAAGCCACTGCCTTACCCTTGGAGTTTCTTTGAAACAGAAGCATCAACCTCCAGTGAGAACTGCCAAGTCAAATAAGGATAGTGAAGAACGGAGACTGAAGTGAAGGCACTCTTGAGGTTGGTAAATGCTGGCTTAGCCTCCCGGGTCCAAACCTTGGCGTTCACCTGCTTCTTGGTGAGAGCAGAGATTGGAGCAGTCAGAGACAAGAAGTTTGGGATAAATTTATGGTAGAAATTGGAGAATCCCAGAAATCTCTGTATAACCTGGAGACCCTGTGGTCGTGACTACTCTAAGACATACTTCACCTTCTCTGGATCCATCTTGAGTCAACTTGAGATCAGAGATAATATAGCCCAATAAGGGAAACAAGCTCTTTTCAAACATGCACTTCTCAAATTTAGAGCATAGGCGATTCGCTATTAATCGCTACAGGACTTGGTGAACATGCTTCAGATGCATCATCAGATCTGGTGAGTAGATCAGGACTTCATCCAAATATACCCCCACACAGACATACAGTAGATCCTGGAAGATGTCATTCGCAAATTCCTGAAACACAGCTGGAGCGTTACACAGAACAAAGGGCATGACGATATATTCGTAGTGACCATCTCGGGTGCTGAATGCGGTCTTCCATTCGTCACCTTTTTGGATCCACAAATTCTATTGAAATGCTCGGAGATCAGCTGCTAGGGGTACTTGTTTTTGACCATGATTTTGTCAATACATGGTCGAAGTGATCCATCTTTCTTTTTGACGAAGAAGAATCCAGCTGCGGACAGACAAGTAGACTTCCCGATGAACCCCCTCTCAAGGTTCAAGGTTCTCCTTGATGTACGCAGACATGGCCTGGGCTTCTGGTAAGGATAGAGGATAGACCCGTCTACAAGGGGGTGAGGCTTCAGGAAGCAGTTCTACAGGGCAATAGTAGGAGCGATGAGGAGGAAGGACCTCTGCCTCCTTTTTGCTAAAGACATGTGGAGGTAGTCCAGAGAGTGACTGAGGCAGAGAAGGTAGAATAGGACGAACCTGTGGTAGACAATGGTGAAGACACTTGGATCCCCATTGGAGGACTTCTCCGGAAGTCCAGTCGAGGACTGGAGCATGTACGCAAAGCCTAGGCAGTCCCAGCAGAATAGGGTTGATATATTTTGGCAAGACATAGAAAACTATCAGCTCACAATGATGGACTCCTGTCTGTAGGGTCCGGCAGAGGTCGTCCATCTACAGATAAAATTTGTGGCTGCTCCGGAATCCATATAAGTGGGGACATAGAGCGATCCTTTAACGGTGAATGAAAGTCTGGGAGAAACTTGAATGGAAAATCTGGGAGAATGGAAATTCTGGGAGAGAATTTAGTGGTTAAGAGAGAGTCACCTGGGATTGTCTCTCCAATCAAGCCTAGGTGCTGTAGTTTCCTGGCTTTTGAGGGCATTGGTGCACGAAATGTCCTTTGTGGCCACAATAGAGACATAGACCAGTCGAACGTCTGCGTTGCCGTTCCTGGTCAGACAGTCAGAGTCTGTCCACCTGCATAGGCTCCTCCGAAGGTTCAGCTGAAATGGGCAGTAGAGGCAAGACCTTTTCTGACGACAAACCTCCAAAGAGCGCTCTTGAACCCTCATATCGATCCGGTTTTCCAGAAGTATTAGGGCATCCAAGGTAGCAGGAAGCTCTCAAGCTGCCAGTTCATCCTTTATATGAAAGGTCAGGCCCTGCCAGAAAGTTGCCACTAAGGCCTCCTTATTCCAAGCCCGTTCCGCTGCCAGCATTCGGAAGGAGGTGGCATACTCCCCGACAGTTGATTCCTTTGGCTTGAGGGTCAGCAGAGAGGCAGTGGCAGAAGATGTTCGACCCAGTTCCTCAAATACAGTATGCAATGTCTCTAGAAACTGTGACAGATCATAGAATTTCGGGGCCCTCTCATTCCAAGATGGAGTTCGCCCATGCAAGGGCTTTGCCGGAGAGGAGAGAAATAATAAAAGCAACGTTGGCCTCATCAGAGGGGGAGAGGTGAGCACGTAACCTGAAGTGGATGGTACACTGATTGATGAAACCTCTACAAGTCTTAGAAACCCTGTCTTAACGAGGAGGTAGAGGCAATGAAATTGCAGACCCAAGTCAGGAGGAATAGCAGTTGGTGGAGCAACGGGAGCAGCCAGAGGTGGTACAAGAGGAAGATCCAAATGAGTGATTATGGAGTTTACCACATGTAGTAGGTGATACTGGCGTGCCCGGAGGTCACGCATGTCTGCTTTCATCATTTGGACTGCAGTCATGGGTTGACCAGCGGAATCCATGGCCTGAGCGTACTGTCACGGCTCTAGAATATGTGGACCCATTGGGCTGCTCCAAAGTAGCGGAGTAGCAGCTGGACAAACAATAGTCAATAACAGTTTCTAGGACAAGAGTACCTGGATAGATTCTTTGACAGACACTCGGCGTGGCAGACACTTGGTGTAGCATACACTTGGTTTAGTAGACACCTGGCAGAGATGACACTTGGCACAGATGACATTTGGCTTTGCACTGGAACAAACACAATTACTGGATATGTGATACGGGATACAGGGTACTGGAACACAGGATACAACTAAGGAACCATTTGCAATAACGAACATGGGCAGACACAACGACACTCAGGCAAGGAGGAATAGGGCAGAGCTCTTATTATAGTTCCTGGTATGCTGTGATAGGATGGGGGAGATTTTCTTGGTTCGCGTGCTGGCCCTTTAAGGCCGGGAGCACAGCAGCAGTAGCCACATGCACAGCATCAGCATCCGAGAACAGTCTTGTGTGCCGGCATCTCAGAGGGGGGAGACGCCGACAAGAGTTAATTTCTCCATCAAGATCAGATCATCATGACTTCTCTTGGCTACAACTTGTTTCTGCAAAGTTTGCTGTCCAAATATTTTTGGATCCTCCCTTTTCCAACCCACCCCCACCCTCTGCACAAAATCCCTATTTTGCTGCCCCTTTACGAGTGCCATCATGTTCTAGGCCCATAGGTGTATAGCTGTAGGGCCTAAGGCCGTGCAAATTGCCGCGTGCATTCATTTCTATGAGCCTGGACCGCAAAACACAGCCGTAATAAGACATGTTCGTTCTTTTTGCGGTCCAGGCTCCTGGGCCATGCACAGACCGTGGAAACCACAGTCGTGTGCACGGGCCCATTGAATGCGGGTGAATTTCCAGCTGCAAAAATACGTTTGTGTGCATGGGGCCTTAGACTGTAGAAATAGGGTTCTAGTAAATCTGAACGGGAATGTTAATTAGGCTAGTGTAAGTTTTTTTAAGTATAAGAGTGAGGGGATTGGTCAATAAAGCCTGTCGTTTACATGGGGACATGTATTACAGTGATAACTTCTGGCAGAAGCAAGTTTACCACCAGAGGTACACTCTGTATTGCTAAAAATGGCGTCCATCGACGACGCTATCCGCCTCCGCGTTCAGGAGGAAGGTATGGGCTGTCTGCAGAAGCTTCTTCAGGATATGTCTGCTCCAGTGTCCACTACCTCTGCCCCTCCCGCTGCTCAGTGCAGGTCCGCGCATCAGTTGCTGCCTCCTTCCCGCCTCTCCCCCTCTGGTGTTCCGGGTGCCCGCCGCTCTGATGTGCGGTCCGGGCCTGGAGTATCGGCCCATCCGGCAAGCTGCTCTCCGGCTCTGGTGCATGCCCCATGCGGTGCCTCCCACTCCTACAATGTTGGGTTCCACCGGCCTGACTCAGACTTGGCCTCACCCTGCGGCCATGTGAAAGTATGCGGCCGCTTCTAGTGGCAACAAGCCCCCTATTCACCCAGACTACGTAGTGGTGCTACCCAGGGGGCCCCCACTCCGCCCCTCTGCCATCTACATTCACACCATCTGCTGCAGCTTGTGCAACCTCTGCAGGTGCCACAGGGGCTTAGCGCGATTTAGATCCCACTGATTATGTGGCCACTCTGGCTCACATAGAGCTGCTGGAAAAAAAAAAAAGGTCGGATCACTGACACCGATCCTCCTCCTACATGGCATCAACTTCATCGGTCTCCAGGAGCTGCTGTAATGACTCAACCAGCGGCCGCAGCATTGGAGAGGACCACGAATGAGAATGGGAGTTGGTCGCAGGTCCCAAGAGGTTTTTCAGGATCAAACTCCAGTCGTACCTCCCTCAGTGCCATTGGTACCTGCTACTCCTCCCACATCGGCGGCAGCCCAGATGTCATCATCTGCAGTGGGTGAGTCTTCATGCCTTTGGGCATAGTTGCCTGCGGATAATCAAACTGACATTGTTTCTGTGTTACGGTCCCTGTTGGCTGGCACTATGCCGGCTCCGAACGCGCCTAGGGCACAGTTCCTGGTAGGGCAATCTACTTCTACATCAACGCCCCACGTGTCAGCCTTTTGGGACATTTATTTCTGTAGCATTGCGCCTATGGGAGCGCACCTCTCAGAGGACACTCAGGAAAAGATGTTCCGCAATGATTATGTTGACATATGGTCTCTTATATACGGAGCGTCGCTTTGAGAGGGGTTTTCAATCCAAGCTCGTTCTTGTCAACTTTTTGTTTATCTGGGCACTATTTATAGTGCCTATGGAGTGTATGGTGGGTCTGCAAGGTGGCGGTACAATGAGGAATTACGGAGGCGGATGGCGCAGAAGGCCACTGTCATTTAGTTACATCTGATGATGACACAGCGGCCCTTTCCGTCACCCGCCTTCTCGTCAGAGGGGGGTAACTCCTTCGGACTCATGTTGGCTATTTAACGAAGGGCACTGTAGATTTTACGGGTTGTGTAAATTTAGGCATGAGTGCTCTACATGTGGTGGAGCACATTCCGCCCTGAGCTGCCCCCGGCGTTCAGGTTCCTCTACTCATGGGTAACTCTCGGGTCGCCAAGAGGACACCAATTCGCACACTAGAACTACTCCCATGGTTAGACCGATATCCCAGGAGGTGGGAAGCCGCCCTACTTAGGATGAGTTTTATGTTTGGTTTCTTTATCCCATTTGTTTTCGAGCCGCTCCGTAGTTTTCTGAGTAATTTAATGTCGGCATTGGAGTATCCTTCAGTTGTTCGCAAAAAGTTCAGTAAGAAGTGAATATGGGCCGTATGGCTGGTCATTTTTGTGATTTACCATTCCCTAATCTCAGGGTTTCTCCGTTGGGTATTGTTCCTAAAAAAAAGCCTGCAGTGATGTCATGCTGTACCAACATGTGACCTCAGCAGCCATTCACTGGCTGTGGTGGTTGCATGTCATACATAGTGATATAATTGAAGTCTATTTGATACTTTAGTTGTATTATTTTGCATATATATATATAAAAATATACACACAAAAGCAAACTGGATAGACCTGTCGGTTATTTTCTTCTGTCAAAATCTATGTTTCCATGTAATACATGACATTAACTTCTTGCCCCCATGAGAATAACATGGGGAAGCTGGAAATTTCTGTGTGCATAGTTAAAACTTTATATCCATGACAACATGATTTATAAACATTTTATTGACTTTCAAATTGTCCTGCTTAAAGGGAACCTGTCACCAGCATTTGACCTATTAAACCAGCAATACCTGGTGGTAGAGGGTGAAAAATCATTTCTATATAACCTGTAATTGTCTTCTTAGTCGGCTCTGTAGCTTTGGTATTCAGCTTTTTAGTGTTCCTACACCATATGCTAATGAGCATAAAAGAGTCAAATCTTCATTTGAAAAGAGTCAAATCTTCATTTCAAAAGAGTCATATCTTCATTCCTCAAGTCTTTCCGAGTTTACCCCGCCTCCTTACTTTTGATTGACAGCTCCTCGCCTTCCCCCAGCACACAAAAACCCATGCTTGTGAATTGATGTCCTCTTCTGGTGTGTGCGCACAAAGGGACACCGGATTATTACGATGAAGTTCAATAGGTGAAATGCTGGTGACAGGTTCCCTTTAAGGAGAACAGGCTGCACTTACTGTAGATATTAAATATAATATAAATGCAGTTATAGATACATTTACTCTCATATCAAAATGAGGAATAGTGATTCTGGTCTTCCAAGAACATTTGAGTTTTTGACAAAAACATTAGAGAGGGAAAATTAAATATGGTAATGTAAATACACAAGGATACTATTGGTTTACAGGGGTTCAGTGTATTTTAGAAGTGTTTGAAGAAGATCTAGCAGCATTTTGCTAATCCAGCATTAAGGGTAGACAGGAAAGGCTACATACCAAGGCTACATCTGGATCAAAGAACTATATACTAAGGATAGGGCAGTTAATACGAAGTTATCCATAGAGTAGAGGGGGCACATTCAAAATGGGGGGCCTGATGTTCTTGCAACCACACCCCATCATCCTAGGACGAAAGGCACAGTCCATAGTAAAGAGTAACAGGACTATATAAGCTTGAGATGGGCCCCTCTTCTGCTCATAGGCCACCATAGCAACTTAATGGGCTACTGCTTGGAGGTCCATGTTGTGCACCAGGACCACCAAACTACAGGGGAACATGAACTGCCTGGAATATCAAACCACTTAACATTAGGAATGGCAGAATAGGGGCACTAATCTACTTCAAACCAGTGATTGTATTGGGCACCAAATCTGCTGACTCTAGAAATAGGCAAATTTCATCACTATTCCACGCACATTGGTTCTAGTTCATAAGCTATATACCAGAAACCTGATAATCAACATAAATCCAGAGATCATACAGATCCACAATTGATATGAGGGCACATGGTTAGCAGTTCATGCAGCCATACTTTGGCTTACAATACATTTTGTTTGGCTTTTTTATTCATCACATTTGAAATGAATAACTCTCAATTTAGTCATGTTTTTCCATAGATGTATATATTCAGAAAGTGCATCAGGATTGTGTGTGTCTTTTGTAAATTAATTTAAAAAAAAAGCATAATGATAATGTATTAAGAATGGGTTAATAGCGGAGCCCTTAATTTGTTTGTGCAATTGGAATGTCTTTGCAATTAGTAATTGCTTCAATATCAAGAAGCTTTTATTCATTTCATGGTAGCTCACAGGCCTCCAGAGTTTTGCCCTTGGGCTCCATGGAGACTCGTCCTTAACAAAGCAGAAAAGACGCAAATCAGCCCAGAAACTGGAAAACCTTGATTTATTTATATGAATGCTTGTTGCAGTCAGAGATAGGAGCAGACTGGAAAATAGGACCAAAAAATACACAACTACTGTGGCATAGTTCTAGCATAAAAAGTAATGTTTCCTGGAATAGGAAATACGGATGTAGCCGTCTTTATCTTAACTGTGACAACTTGCTCACACAACAAAAGCCATTGAAAAGTCATTGAAAAACTCAAGATAAAGGTTCTTGCCACTGTGTATTTAATGCGTTAAAAGTCAAGGTAAAGACAGCTATATCTGTATGTTATTTTTGGTATAATTAAAAGTTAGACACGTTTTCAAGATCTCTGCTGGCTACGCTGTTTCCTTCCTCATGTCGGGAATCACACACTTCAGCCTCAACACAGAGCAGTAAAACAGGGTTTAGGGGGCCCCGTTCCGGAGATAGGTATGGGTCCCAGAGGCTGGGTCATTTGTGTTAGCTTTATACTGTATAGGTGCATCTATGGAGCATTATACTGTATGGTGGGAGCTATGTGGGCATTATACTGTATGGTGGCAGCTATGGGGGCATTATACTGTATGGTGACAGCTAAGGGGGCATTATACTGTATGGTGGCAGCTAGAGGGAATTATACTGTGTGGGGGCAGCTATTTGGCATTATACTAAGGGGAAGACACTATGGGAGAATGATCCTGTGTGAGCTGAACTGGGTGTATATGGGTGGAGATTGGGTGGAATTAGAGGCGTGGCTTAAAATAAAAGAATTGTCGCTACTACACGTGCCACATTGGTTGTCCCTCTTTGCGATACTTGAAAGTTAGGAGGTATGCATAATGGTGTATCCTTCGCTTAAAGACCCCCTCTATGAGCCAGAGCCGAGCGTTGCTCCATAAAAGCAGCTCCTGTTCCGCATTTATCACATGAATGGACATTGATCAGGATGGCTGCCATGTAATACTTTATTTCTCCTGCAGCTGATTGTCGTGGATATGAGAAACTGAACTCATAGCAATCAGTATTTTGTTTTTTTTAAAGGTTGTCTTGTTGAGGTATCCCCTTTAAGTTATTGCTTTGAGTAAATACCAACAATTGGTATGCATTGCACAACCACATGTATTTCAGACATTAAACTAGACACCAACATGCATTTATATTATTATTTTATCACTATACAGAATACAGAAGTGTTAAAGATTGTGGGTAGGACTTCCTTTTCCGGCAATGGTATGTGAGGACACCAGAGAGTTAGCTCCAACCCATAAGTGGTCTCTTACCTGCATAGACTGTCTAATTAAAATGCTGACCATCTAGCCTGACTGCAGACTGCATGTACAAACGGGCCCCCTAGGACATGGACCAAACCTGGCAGAAACTTGGGACACAACGACCTCTGAGCTTCCCCACGTGCTCTTTTCACATCATAATGGTGCCAACCGAGGAGGTATCCACATCCATACCAGCAGATACTCAGAAACAAGCTTAAGCGTCATTGACAACCACAGAGCTGCAGCATCCCTGTGAGAGAGAACTCACAGCTTTGCTGAGCTTATAGCATATAGCACATATAGCTGCCAGGTGAACGGCTGCAACACACGCCCCAAGCAGGTGACTATGTCATTCTGAGAGCATAGAGGAAAAAGTCTAAACCCTTAGAACTCAGGCTCCTTTTTCCAGGCGCAAACATGTATAAAATCATACTCACAGCATGTACGTGAACCATCCTATGGATCTTCTTTGTTCTTTTAGACATGTTTAAAGAATTCCATATGAGAACGCTGAGTCTTTCTTCTCATGGCTCAGACCCCTTACTCATGCGTGCAGGTCGGAACATCTGAGAGGTTCAAATTGTAATACACCGTATGGTATATTAACAAAAACACATTTAAATTATACAATACTACAATATATGTTTAATTTATACTAAGTATAAAAACGAAGATATTATTACTACAATATATAACAATATTATTACATCAATGCATAACAATCATTCAAGCCTAACCTCATAAGAAAACCTTAGAGCTACATGACTCAAAGCGGTTCGTTTTTAAACCGCTTTGTCTCTAAAGTTTCAAGTTTTGTTATCCGAAAGACTTTGAGTTGCTTTGAGCATTATTCTGTTCTCCTCCTGACCTCTACTTGTTCCATTACCTGCCATCTTATGTCACAAACATGATGATTAGATTTATAAAAATGCCTAGCCACAGATGTTTCATTAAATTTATGTCCTTTACTCTTTTTCTTTATATCCCTTTTGGTTACATCTACCTCTATCTGTTGTGTCTTTTCTTGTATTTCTTAATTCTAAATTCTTTCTAAAAGATTTTTGCTCAATAAGCTGTATTTTTATTTGCCTTAAAATTTGTTTAATATACGCTTTCCCACATGGAAACTTTAGCATGTAGATAAGATTTTTTTGCATCACATGTAAAAAATGCCCCTCAGGCATATTTTAAATCCCTTTGTGCGATGATAAACATTATCTCCCACTATAATTGAATTGCAATGCTGACATGATAGGCAAGTAAAAGTGCTCTTACGTAGAGTAGCCAAAAATCTTTGTCTGTCTAACTTTTTCAGATGAATATCACTACTAATAAATGTATTATTTAATAATCTAGCTTTGCTGCACGCAAATATTGGTCACTCCTAAAACAAGGATCCAAACTTAAGATCCTGTCTCAGCAGGTCCCAAAATGTGATCACCGTTTATTTAATCAATGGTGAAAGCTTATCATAGGTGAAAATATATATAAAACAATTCTGCTTTGTTTTTCCCCTTTGTATCTTTCTTACATCAGTTCTTTGTTTTGCAACGACTTCACACCGTGCTTCTTTAATCCCTCTAGGTGGTATTTCTCGTCTTTTATAAATTTTAGTCATTTTTCTTTTGTACTTTTCATATTCCTCATTAGTACTAGAGATCTTTCTAGCTTGCATTATTTGGATTTTTGGTAGATTACCGGGCCTGAAAAAAGGTGTTAAGGCCTTTTTACACGGACCAATGATTGGGCAAACGAGCGTTTATATGAACACTCGTTCCCGATCATTGCCCTGTGTAAATGTAATGTCCACAGCCACGGACCGTCGTGCTTACCTGCCCCCCCCCCCCCCCCATGTCCGTGGCCATGGACAAGTGAGTGTTGGGGCAGTAGCTCCCTCCTGAGAAACGCCGGCACTCACTTCCGCATCGCTGCACTAGTTCCCATAGGGTGCGTGCGCGCTCTCGCGCCTGGCCTTAAAGGGCCAGTACAGACACATGAGGAAAATCTGTAATTAGCCCATGATCACCCTAGACTATAAAAATGGCTCTGCCCTTTCATTCATTACCTGAGCGTTGTTGTGTTTACCTGTGTTAGTCTTGAAAATGGTCCTTTAGTGTTATCCTGTTCCCATTCTTCCCGTACCTGCTGCCTGTATCCTGAACCCTGTGCTACCATTGTTCCTGTGCCTTAGAAAGTTGGAGTCATGTTGTGCGACTGGTCATGCCTGTTTTGTTACACCACGCCTGGTGTCTGCTGCCAAAGTCCCATCTGAGCCTAGCCGTTACTACCGTCTTAACTGCTACAGGTATCTTTGTGCTTGGACTATATAGACATTGACTTGGTACACTGTTTGGCCAGCTGCTATCCCGCTACGGCGGTACGACCCAGTGGGTCCACATACCCACAGTTCGTGACAGTACGCTCAGGCCATGGACCCCACTGGTCAACCCAAGACCTTGGCAACATCACAATCAATGTGTGAAGGATTTGCCTGACACACCTTCTGTGTCGACGCCCGTGGTTAATCAGCCTGCATCTGTTCCTAGGTCTGCTAGAGTGACTCAATCTGCTACCACTCAGGCTGTTAGGCTGAGGAGAAGGAGAGCCTATCGCAGCCTGGCCAGACGGTTCTAGCTCCCGCCCTTGGTCTACTTATACCTTCATTTGCTGCTTGTCCTTTGCCTGTGATTCTCTTGTTTCCTGGCTCTGCTGTTCCTGCTGTTACCATTGACCTCTGCTTCATATTGACCCTGGCTTGACTGACTATTCTCCTGCTCTGAATTTGTTACCACGTACACTCCTGGTTTGACTCGGCTCGTCCACTACTCTGTTGCTCACGGTGTTGCCGTGGGAAACTGCCCCACTTCCCTTTGCTTTTGTGTACCCTTGTCTTGTTTGTCTGTCGTGCACATATTGAGCGTAGGGACCGTCGCCCAGTTGTACGCCGTCGCTTAGGACGGGCTGTGCAAGTAGGCAGGGACTGAATGGCGGGTAGATTAGGGCTCACCTGTCTGTCTCCCTATCCTGTTATTACACCATGCAGGCAGATATGCTAGCCTGCATATTACGACAGGACCAAAGCCTCCAGGCGGTGAACACCATTACACATCGGCTGGATGCGCAAGCTGCAGTCATCACAGCATCCGTTCCTGCTGCTCTGGCTGTTCCTCTTGCTACTCCTCCTGTCAGTACCAGTGCTGACTCCCGATTCTCGCTGCCACTACCTCCTCGCTACGACGGAGAGGCAAGTACCTGCAGGGGATTTCTGACCCAGTGCCAGAGCCACTTCCGCCTACATGCCAGTGCATTTCCTGGTGCAATGATCGCATTCATAATTTCTCTCCTTACTGACAAGGCCCTAGCATGGGCAAACCCTATCTGGAAACATCAGGGACCAGTGACCTACAGTGTTTCCTATGGACTTTCTGCAGTGTTTTTGAGGAACCTGGGCAAGTCTCTTCAGGGGCTGCATCCCTGCTGACCCTTTATCAAAGAGATACCTCCGTGGGCAAGTACGCCATTCAGCTCTGTGCCCTGGCAGAAGAGCTGATCTGGAACAATGAAGCCTTAGTGGCTACATTCTGGCAAGGTCTTTCCTTCGATATCAAAGACGAGCTTGCCCCTCAAGACCTACCCTCTATCCTAGATGGCCTCATCCTTCTAGCCACCTGGATTGACATGAGTATCCAGGAATGGTCTCAAGAGATTCACTGGGTCAGGTGATTGCCTAGGCTGGCTCCTACATTCCAGCAACCCCATGCTGCCCTCACCAGTTGTTCCACCAGAGGAGCCTATGTGGGTGGATCGGCTCAAACTGTCTGTTCAGGAGAAACACCACAGACGCACTTCAGGGCTTTATCTGTATTGCGGCCTCAGAGGCAATGTTGTGCGTTTGTTCCCTCAGAAGCCAAAAAAACTCCAATGCCTAGGATTGGTTAGAGAGACAACCATAGGTGGAACGGCACTAGATAGAAAGTTCTCCTCAAAATTGTCCATTCTTGTGACCATAGTGTCTGGTGAAAAGACGCACCGGGTCTCTGCATATCTGGACTCAGGGTCTGCAGCAAACTTCATCCAAAAAGCCTAGTGGATCTTCTCCAGTTGCCCGCAGTCCCTCTGAAGACGTCTATGGACTGCCTCTGCCCGACCTGATCGTATCCGAAACCAAGCCACTGAAGCTCCAAGTTGGAGCCCTTCATTCTGAAGTAATTTCATTTCTTGTTTTGCCTAAAGCCGTCAATCCTGTCCTACTGGGCCATTTTCACTCTGGAACATCGAGTGCACACTAATTTCTGCAAACATCTGCAGTGTTAAAATGCTCGCTACACCCCTAAGTGAATACCTTGAGGGGTGAAGTTTGCAATATGGGCTCACTTGTGGGGGGTTTCCACTGTTTTGGTCCCACAGGGGCTTTGCAAATGCGACATAGTGCCCAGAAACCAATCCAGCAAAATTTGCACTCCAAAAGCCAAATAGCACTCCTTCCATTCTGAGCCCTACCGTGTGCCCAAACAGCAGTTTATGACCACATATCGGCTATTGCCGTACTCAGGAGAAATTGCTTTACAAATGTTGTGGTTCTTTTTTTCTTTTCTTTCTTGAGAAAATGAAAAAGGTTGAGCTAAAGCTACACCTTATTGAAGAAAAATGATTTTTTATTTTCACTGCCCAATCCTAATAAAATCTATGAAACATCTGTGGGGTCAAAATGCTCACTACACCCATAGATGAATTCCCCAAGGCATGTAGTTTCCAAAATGGGGTCACTTGTGGGAGGTTTCCACTGTTTTGTCCCTTCGGGGGCTTTGCAATTGTGACATGGACTCCACAAACCCTTCCTGCTAAATTTGAGCTCCAAAAGCCAAATGGCACTCTTTGTATTCTAAGCCCTGCCGTGTGTCCAAACAGCCAATTAGGACTACATGAGGGTTGTTGTTTTAATCGGGAGAAATTGCTTTACAAATGTGGTAGTGCTTTTTGTCCTTTGGTCCTTGTGAAAATGAGACAAAATTAGCTAAACCTACATTTTCTTTGAAAGAATGTCGATTTTAATTTTCACGGCCTACTTCCAATAATTTCTGCAATAAACCTGTGGGGTAAAAAAGCTCACTATACCATGATGACGCGGCATGATGACTGGCTTCCATGGGTCGAGTTCTCATACATCAACCACACAGGTGAGTCCACTACTTCTACACCATTCTACATTGTGAACGGCCAACATCCACAAATCCCTCTTCCTTTTCCGACTACAGCCCAGGTACCCGCAGCTGACTCTGCATTTGGATAATTTCTACAGGTCTGGCAGCAAAACCGGTCCTCTATTCTGCAGGCAGTCTATCGCATGAAGCAAAAGGCGGATACTAGGAGACGAGAGCCACCTCAGTATCTGCCGGGTACCAAAGTCTGACTGTCCTCTAGGAATATCCATCTTAAGGGGCCTTCCGATAAGATTGCTCCCAGGTTTCTCGGACCCCTTGAGATACTACAACAAAATAAACCCTGTCTCCTATAAGCTTCGGCTGCCTCCTAGGCTCAGAATCCCCAACTCCTTTCATGTGTCCCTCCTGAAGCCTGTCGTTCTGAACCGCTATAGTAAGACTCGTGGTCCCGCAGTGGCCACCAGCTGTTCATCTGATGTGTTCGAGGTTAAGGAAATCCTTGACTTCAAAAAAGTAGGAGGAGGAACTTTTTATTTGGTGGATTGGAAGGGGTTTGGTCCAGAGGAGAGGTCCTGGGAGCCAGAAGAGAACCTCAATGCTCCTAACCCTCATTAAGAAGTTCCTGTCTTGCTCTGGTCCCAAGAAGAGGGGGCATAAGAGGGGGGATACTGTAACGTTCATAGAAGCGGACCGTCGTGCTTACGTGCCCCCCCGACGGCCGTGGCCATGGACAAGTAAGTGTCATGCAGCATATCCCTCCTGAGAGACGCCGGCACTTACTTCCGCATCGCTGTACTAGTTCCTGTAGGGTGCGCAGGTGCGCTCACGCCCAGCCTTAAAGGGCCAGTACAGACACATGAGGAAAATCTGTAATTAGCCCATGATCAAACTGGACTATAAAAAGGGCTCTGCCCTTTCACTCATTGCCTAAATGTTGTTCTGTTTACCCATGTTAGTCTTGCAAATGGTCCCTTAGTGTTATCCTTTTTCCAGTGTTCCCGTACCTGCTACCTGTATCCTGTATCCCGTGCTACCGTTGTTACTGTGCCTTAGAAAGTGGGATTTGTGTTGTGCCACCAGTCACGCCTGCTGTGTTACACCACGCCTGGTGTCTGCTGCCAAGGTCCCATCTGAGCCTAGCCGTTACTACCGTCTGAACTGCTACAGGTACCCTTGTGCTTGGACTATATAGAAATTGACTTGGTACACTGTTTGGCCAGCGGCTATCCGGTGGTACTGCGCAGTGGGTCCACATACTCACAGATCGTGACAGTAAACGACAATGTTCAGCCGATGAACAAGCAAACGCTCATTCACCGGCTGATCTGCTAGTTTATGCAGCAATAAATATTATTGTTATCGGCAGCACATCTCCCTGTGATAACAGGGAGATGTGCTGCCGACATGATAGAAATTATAGGGATGAACGATCGTAGTAATGATCACTCGTCCCCATACATAACCAAGTATTGCTCCTTGTGAAAGGAGAAAATGAGCTCCGATCAATGAGCTTTGTTGTTGATCAGAACTTGTTTTCACGGCCCATATCGGGCCATGTAATAGGACCCATACCCTGTGCATCAACTTGTGCTTATGAACTGATATTGCATTAAAGCGCATCTAACTTTTCCGGTGACTTTTCAGAATAAGCTGTCATATGTGTGTACATGAGGAATAACACTATTTCTGGCCATTATATGACTTTTTTAGCAGTATTTCCCTCTGCAGACTCTGTTTCTAATTCTCAGTTGTCTCTGAGTTAGTGGGTGGAATCTAATTGTTATCATGTCTTCTATACACAGTACATTCAGAAGAGTACCTAGTAGTGAGGCTGAGAATTCAGCACTGGGGTGAGAAAGAAATCCTACCAGCAGCTGCAGCACATCTGTGCGTTTCTCACTCTGCTCATGCTCCCTAGTCCTGCTAACCCCTCCCCTCTCCATAGACTTCTGTTGGCAGGCAGGGAAGAGACATTCCCCCACAACTGGCTAACAGTTAATGAAAACCCAAAATTTTGTATCTCATAAAATTAGAATATTATATAAGCCCAATTTCAAAACTGATTTTTAATACCGAAATGTTGGCCTACTGAAAAGTATGTACAGTATATGCACGCAATACTTGGTCGGGGCTCCTTTTGCATGAATTACTGCATCAATGCGGCGTGGAGGCAATCAGCCTGTGGCACTGCTGAGGTGTTATGGAAGCCCAGGTTGCTTTGATGGTATTGAGTGCATATAGTATACATACTTTTCAGTAGGCCTACATTTCGGTATTAAAAAGTCATTTTGTAAATTGGGCTTATATAATATTCTAATTTTCTGAGAGACTAAATTTTGGATTTTCATTGCATTATTCGCTGTTAGCCATAATCATCAACATTAAAAGAAAAAAAAATACTGGAAATTGATCACTCTGTGTATAATAAATTTATATAATATATGAGTTTCACTTTTTGAATTGAATTACTGAAATAAATTAACTTTTTGATGATATTCTAATTCATTGATAAAAACCTGTACTATTAGATTAGCAGAAGTTGTTTGAAAAGTTAAGCGTCCAATTAATAAGGAGCGTGATGAGGCTCTCATGCAAGAGTGCTTTTATTTTTTTAAGATTTGGTGGTGCTCGCTGAATGGTGCGTCAGCACGAATAACTATCCCCAATATCTAGTTTAGTATAAACTATATTTTAGCATTTGACACTCAGCACATACTAAGAGATTGGCCTCAATATCTAATATTTTGACCTAGAGAAATAGTATTAATTTTTATAGAATTTATATATTATTATTTTCTTTGCATATGTGATAGCTGGTATTTTAAATGCATGTTCCAGACAAAACAAAGAGGTCAATTAAACAGCGCTCACAAGGTCTATCTAAACATATCTCCTTATGTCTGTCAGGTACCGCATTTTTTGTTGCTAATTTGTAGACCATGCAAATAATAGAGACCTATAAGAGCTTTGTGTGTCATCTTCATGATGTAAATAATTCAATTAAAAGTGTACATGTTCTAAATAGATGGAGGGTGGGGACTAGGGATCCCCAGTCCGACATTAGAAGGTGATCTCAATTTGAGGACGTCTTTCTATTTTTTTTAACATTTTCATTAAAGATTTCAAATCCAGATAAAGGGGGCAATATAAACAGTCGAGTCCCATTATTATGACCACCTCCTACTTTCGATGTCGGCAGCGTGTAGTCCATGAAGCAAGTAATGTGTTGTCGGCTGGCTTGGTGGGTTTATAAGGTGTGTGATAGGCTGTATGAACATATATCACTTGTTGCCATGGCTAAAAGGGGCGATTTATCAGAGTTGCATAAATGGATGATTATTGGTTTTCGGGCCAAGGGTGGCAGTATTTCTCAAACAGCGCAGTTTGTGAACTGGCCGAACAACATGCTACAGTGGAGCAGCTCACATGTGTCTAAAACAACAGTTCCGCGAACCCTACTGTGTATGGGGTTTCAAAGCAGACGGATGGTCACTGCTAACAAAGGTTTATCTGAAAAAAAGGCTTCAATTTACACGCCAATTTCGGAATTTGGGTTGCCTTCTCCGATGAGTCATGTTTTCTGCTTCTTCGAAAGGATAGACATTGGCGTGTCAGGCGAGAAACATCAGAGAACAAAATTCCTGCAACCATTGCTGGAAGAACACAAGCTGGTGGCGGCAACGTTATGGTCTGGAGAATTTTTCATGGTAGTCTCGGGGCCCAGTCATCCATTTGGAAGGCGCTCAGAAAGGATTTGTGTATGAATCCATTGTTGCAGATCACGTCCACCCATACATGCTGTTTGTCTTCCCTGGGGCAGATGGAATCTTCCAGCAAGACAATGCGACATGTCACATGACTAGAAATGTCCGACAGTGGTGGGAAGTACACGACAAAGACTTCCAAGTGCTTCCCTGGCCCCGTAATTCGCCAGACTTGAACCCAATTGAGCATCTATGGGACCACATTGATCGTCTTGTTCGCTCTATGGATCCTCCTCACGCACCCTCCAGCAAATGTGGAATGCACTTCAGTCAGCATGGCTCCAGATACCTGTGACAACCTACCAGCACCTTATTGAGTCACTCCCAGCCCGTCTAGCTGCTGTCCGTGCTGCACACGGCGGTTACTCTGGATATTAGCTGCTGGTCATAATAATGTGACTCGACTGTGTATAAACGCCTTTACGCCACTATGCACAATGATTTGTGACTTATTGTCATTTTGCGCTGTTCTTGCCACTTTTTTTTAAAAGTAGGAGGGGTTTAGTGGGAGGGGGCTACATTTGCTGTAATTTACACCAGATATTTGCGTAAATAATATTGAAAATCTATGCCAGCTCAAAGCCAGCATAGATTTTCCTTTGTGGCGCATGGACAGCCCAAGATGCAACAAATTTATTAAGATGCTTGTGCCTCTTATTAAAACTGTTGCATCTTACTCCAGCAAACTTCAGTCTAAGCTTGCGTTCACACGGGGTGGATATGCTGCATAAAAGCACGCAGCGTAGCCGCCTTGTGCGCCGCAGGGAGTTCCGGGCGAAAAACCGCACCAAACTGTGGTGCAGTTTTTGGCCCGCAATGTCCGCTGCGAAAAACTGCAGCACTTAGCCGTCCAGCTAGCGGGCCGGCCTCCTGGGATGATGCCTCATCCCAGGAGACTGCTGTAGCCTGTGATTGGCTGCAGCGGCAGACACATGGGATGAAGCATCATCCCAGGAGGATGAAACACAGATTCCTAGGTAGATATATATTTTTTTGTTTTCTGAGTTGCGTTTTTTGCAGCGGCATCACTGCGTACCCGCCTCAAAAAAACGCAACAACTACTATTTGTTGCGGGATTTACCTCCCCATTGAATTCAATGGGGAAATCCTGCAACAAATAAGCAGCGTTTAAGTAAACTATAATTGACATGCTGCGGAATAAAACTCTGCACCGCAGGTCAATTTCTGAGGATTTATTCCGCTCAGTATTTACGCAGTGTGTGGATGAGATTTGTTTTACTACTGTATTTGTTGCCAATTTTCCGCAACTAATTCCGTTGTGGAAAATCTGCAATATTTACGCAATGTCTGAACTGACCCTAAGACTGGCTTATGGAACACTAGCTTTTATACCCGGCGTTGCTCGGGAGGTTGACTTACGGTATAGATAGAGTAAAAGCTCACTATTTAAATACCCAATTATGTGCTGTAAGGCCCCATGCAAACGACCGTAGAATTCGTCCGTAATTACGGACCCATTCACTTCTATTGCCCATGGACACCTTTTCCTGTATATTTACAGGAAGGTATCCGTGCCGTAGAAAGACTCCGCAAAAGATAGGACATGTCCTGTTTTTGCTTTTTACGGACCGTGCTCCCATACTTTATATGGGAGCACGACCCACATAATAATTAGAGAGTATGAAAAGTTAACTCACCTGCTTCTTCCTCCAGTCCTGCCTCCCGGGATGACGTTTCATCCCATGTGACCGCTGCAGCCAATCACAGGCTGCAGCGGTTACATGGGCTTGAAACGTCATCCCGAGAGGCCGGACTGGATGTCAAGAGGGACGCGTCACCAAGAC
Source organism: Rhinoderma darwinii (assembly GCF_050947455.1). Classification (NCBI taxonomy): domain Eukaryota; kingdom Metazoa; phylum Chordata; class Amphibia; order Anura; family Rhinodermatidae; genus Rhinoderma; species Rhinoderma darwinii. The sequence goes on from NC_134690.1 coordinate 70,275,729, forward strand.
AACGGTACGTATGAACTTCTTTTACTTTCAATTGCTGCGGAAACTCTACCCGAAAGGGCTGCCCCTTCTCGCTTTCCAGCACTGATAGAGAGAAGGGGCTGCCGATTAGTGCAGAGAAAACGGGTCCGTAAGTACGGGTGGAATACTGGTGACACCGGACCCAATGTTATTGGAAGCACCATTAAATATGCTTAACACTATGATCACATGATCAAAAAAAAATTATTCCCTTTAGAAAATAAAAGTCCTAAGCGAGTGCTCCTATACTAAACTACGAAGTGGTGGATGAAGGGGCGGGAACTTCTGATTCATGCCCATTTGGCATCATTTTTCCTCGCTCCTCATCTTTACCATTAGTCCCTCCATCGCTCATTGCTTCTCCATGCATTTTAGTCCCTGAATCGCTCATTGCTTCTCCATGCATTTTAGTCCCTCAATTATACGAGACAGGACAACTGTCCTGCCTCTGTGTAAACTCGCTGTGGCCAACATCGCAGTGCTGCTGTGTTAGGCAATTCAGCGAGGAATTATGTACGTTGCGGCCAATTATGGGCTGTCACGTCATCAATAGGGGGCGGAGCCTGGCAGTGCAATCCGTTACCTGGGGAATGCGTATCCAATCAAAAACAGCTATTCCCTGATTTTAAACCAATGAAAAATCGGGCTTCAAACAAACTTTCGAAAATATATATAAGACTAGTCTTAGTAAATCTGGGTCAGAGAGTTTTCCAAATTGCAAATCTAGCAAGTGAATCATTGAAATGTTGCAATGTGTATAATATATAATATGAAGCCATAGTAGAGATACATTGACTATAACTATAGCATTAAAAAACCTACACTTGAAAACTTTTACATTTTGTAACATGTCATGAAGTATCAATGAAAGGATTGTCTGCCCCTTTAAGTGTAAATATTATGAGATATATCAATTACAAGTTACTTTTCTTTTACCCATAAATGTTCTTTTAATTGATTTCATTGTTACCTATTGCAATACTGTAAGTAGATTAGTCTCTAGTGCCAGGTATTTAACAATGTAATATACGCTGTTGATTACAACAACAAGCACCATGAGAGTTTTGTTCTTGTCACCACATGCTGCATCACATGAATATTTCAGCCAGACAATGATCATTTGTGACACACGTAACTGTTTTGTTGCAGAGTCTTTGACAATGTCACTAATCCTCTTTATGGAGCTCTCCCCATATGTTAATTTTTCCCATTGTCTTTGTCATTCTGTACAGCATCTTCCTTTGTGTCTAACATCTCACGATTAATTTCTCAAAAAGAAAATAAGAATCTTACTGGAAACAAAAAATTGTTTTACTTGTTATCCGGAGCAACTGCAGATTTCTCTGTTGTGAACAAAATATAAACCCAACTGCTCACTTTAAAGCGATTTGTCTTTTCTGCAGTTTTTCATCTTATCAAATTCCTATTGTTCAGCCTTCTCAGACAATAAGAAATAATGTTTTTGTTTTGTTTGTTTTTTAGGGAACTCAATACGCAATAAAACATATTCTGCTGGATTTTAACAATCTAACTTGGAATGAAAGAAAAGGACAGCGTTGTATTGTTTTGATGGGAAATGTGTTTATGAAGCTGGAAGATTAATAACTTCCATTTCATGTTCCATTCTTTTATGTGAGATGGCTTATTATTACTGTTTTCTTTCATTTTAATAATAGTTTTAGTTTGTTAATTAATGCTATAAACAAAATTATTGCTGACAGCCATGGTCTAACTTCCATGTCCTGTAGGGTTACTTGTTGAAGATAACTCTTTTCATAAAGCTCAGTCATAAAGCTCGGTCAGGTTGAGCTAATAAAGTGTTGTGCCCCCTTCTGGGATCTTACTTAAAAGGGTTGATCACTTATGGCAACCTCTGTCCATATGAGAGCATCAAAAAACCATAGATGGGGGTACTCTCCCCTCCCCATCAGCTAATTTACAGGGATTTTAGCAGCCAGGTGACCCTTAAACAGCGTAACATCAGGAGGACTACAGGTGAAAGACAATTGTCTGGCAACGCTAAAAGTTTCCAGTGGAAGACTACTGGCCATACTCTTTAGTATTTTTATTTTTTCTTATTTCAGTTAGATCCATTGGTGATGTTATGTGTTTGGGCACAGTCCAACAGTCCACTGATGTCTCAAACTGGGGCAAAGAAATTTCGGACATGTTGGATATTTGCCCATAAATTACGTATTTTTGAGATTAAGCCAGAGGTGTCTCAATGCCACTAAATCTTGAACATTAACTTTGAAGTTCCTTCACGAAAAGCACCTCCTAGAAGTTTGAGAAAAAAGGGCAGTTCCCTGAAACGTCTCTTTGGCATGTTAAACATTTGTTCCTTTCCAGCAGCGTCTCTCCATTTGAATTATGGACTATATTTGACAAAGGCGAGACAAACCACTGCTGAGACTATTACACTAATGGCGAATATTATATGCATGTGATCTTTGTACTACTAAATTTATAAGAGTATGAATAAAAGTTTTTTACTTGCAAAAATTGTACATTTGTTTATCCTATGATGTCTATTTTTGAAGAAAAAAAAAGGTCAGTTCTTTTTTTTGTGTGTGCTTACTATGGTATCTGTAGCCAAAAAGTCCCTATTTCCTACTAAATGTTTTTCAATTTCAACAACAGAATATTTACATAATTGTATTGATAAATCTTCCATGTTGTGTCCATCAGGTTAGGATTATGGAAGAAAGAAGCTACTACTGTTTAACATCAAAACTTCTACCCATTCAATTCTACTCCTGAAGACCTAGAAGGCTATAAAAATAAGTTTTTGTTTTGTTCTGAAATGGGAATTGATATGTCAAGGTGCACAAAATCAAAATTTGAGCATCATTTTACAATAGACCTTCAAGAAAATGGGCAGTGTGAATGGTAAACATTATTTGAAACTTTAGTTACTAAATCATAAACAAAAACTAAAACTGGAAATGTACGAAGAACTGTAAAATGAAGGCCTTATACTACCAGGATCACTAGGTAGGTTGCCCTAGAAATGATGCCAAGTAGACCGAAAACAATGACATGACACCATTTTTTATTTTATTTTTTAATTAGAACTTCAGGGTTATTAAGAAAGAAAACACATTATACATGTTTTCGAACAAAGTATGCAGTACAGTCCCCTTGGAGTCAGTTTGTATGTAAGGTGGTGTATTAAGATAATGTTGCACCCAGGCTATTCAGTGCTCGGATGAAAGTAAAAAAAAAAAAGGTGAAACAACGATACCACCAGGCCCATCACGGTAGCTAAATGTAGTACATACAGACAGAGGGTAAAAATCGATGCTGAACCCTACATATGAGAGATGGTACTCATGGCTGGTAGACCAAGAGCACATAACACATAAAAGACAAGAACTCAGTGATGGTGATCAAAAGGTTGATAAAAAGAAGTTTGCTTGCATGACAGTCAGAGGTTACCTGGAGGATGGCAACAGGGTCCCCACCTCAGACATAGACTACTCCTACAAATGAATAATTGGGTTGCCAAGCTTCTGCAGGAGTCTGGGGAGATGAACAGGGAGACTCAGGGCTACCTCTTGGCCATCAAGAGCGTTACACAATGTAAATGGGAAAACCCATTAGTATGGGTTTCATTAGTCATTCAGGAAGCCAGTCAAAGGTCTAAGGGTGGCATGTTGTCACAGCGAGGTAGGTCAGGTAGACGGGGACCTCATACTATATCCTAATTTTGTGTAACATGGGGTAGGTCAGATTAGTCCAAAGCCATGCCACTTTTCAGCAAAGATCTAATTTGTGGTTTAGGTTGTAGTCACCATGGCGCTGGTACGTGAGGTGGCCCCTCGGACACATTAGAGGACAACTATACCATAAACGGTAATTGATCGTTGGGGAGGCATGGGAACGTGTTTTCCATTTCCTTCTCTATTTGTACCTACTATTTTCCTAAACTTAAAACACAAAACTATGTTAACGCTTCAGCATGCAAAGCTGGCCTCCAGTAAAGCCTGCCGGAAAGGTAAAAAGTTCATCAAATGAAGCTCAGAAAGTAAACATTTTAGAAACACAAAACACATAGATATAGTTGTTCATTTCTGTATCTCATTAACTACTATTATACTATTCATTTTGTGTTTTTTTTTAATCTGTACCATATATCTGGATCATTTGCAAGTCAAGTAGGTGCTGCTGCTGTCATTCTTCAAAACGGTCAAAAATGCATTAGAAGAAATTTCCACAGCCCACTTCCAGCCCTGACATGTCAGATTGTCACTATGATATTTCTAGTCCTGTCCAACTAACCGCAGGGCTTTTAAATTTGTACATGAGAATATTGTGGTATCAATGTAATAGGAGAGATCCATCAGGTCTTATTTGCTTCACCTGAGTGACATGTACATTTATTTAGAAAATTGTGCAGCATTCTGAAGATATAAGACAAATGGGAAGAGATTTCTATATATTTATTGTATCACTGGTTAGTTCATATCAGAGAACAGCTGTCTGCTGAAATTCCCTACCTATTCTTAGGGTGTAAGGTTGTGACCCTGACATTATAAAATTTACTGTATTTCAAAGATATATTCAATTGTACTCCCACAACATAACAATTTTAAAGGATTCACTGGTGTAATATATGAGTAAAATATAACATTTATTTATAAATCTCTAAAAACAGGGGTACAATCACTACTGTGAAAAAGCCCCACCGTGTGTATAAAAACGTATTAAATAATAAACACTGAGTTCTAATTCAATTGTGAACCTACTATAGCTCAGTGTTCAACAAGAATATCAATACGGAATCAGCATTTGAAAAATGGGCATAACAATAGTCTTGACCCTAATTCACACTAGAGTCCGTGATAACCGCACCGGAAGCTCCTAGTGTTAAGGTATACAAACAATGCTAGTGTTCCCAATGCTAAAAAATTCATGCCGCTGACATCTATGCGAGCATGCTTCCGTGGAGTACAGCAGAATACCTGCTGCTGAACTAAATATCGCTGGCATCCCGGCCAGAGTGACCAAGCTACAGACCCCTGATGATGAGTATTGAAACGCGTAGGGTCGGTTGTGAATAGGAATTTTTTAGCATTGGGAACACTAGCATTGTTTGTATACCTCAACACTAGGAGCTTCCGGTGCGGTTATCACGGACTCTAGTGTGAATTAGGGTCAAGACTATTGTTATGCCCATTTTTCAAATGCTGATTCCGTATTGATATTCTTGTTGAACACTGAGCTATAGGAGGTTCACAATTGAATTAGAACTCAGAGTTTATTATTTAATACGTTTTTATACACACGGTGGGGCTTTTTCACAGTAGTGATTGTACCCCTGTTTTTAGAGAGTTATAAATAAATGTTATATTTTACTCATATATTACACCAGTGAATCCTGACATTATAATGCTACATATGCACTAGCATTTTCCTCCATCACCCTTTAAGGCCCTGTTCACACTGAGTTTTTTTTGCAGGCAGCAAATTCTGCCTGGAAAAATCAGCTAGTTTTTTTTTGTCTTTTTCACACATTTTTTTATCGCAATCTTTGCTGCATTTTTTTACGCTTTTTTTACTTATTTCTTCAACAGGCAAAGGAAAAAACCGCGACTGGTTAATGACATAAACGCCTCACCGTTTTTTCCGTCTCCCATTGATTTCAATGGGGTTTTTGAGGCGGAAAACGCCTCAAGATAGGGTATGTCGCTTCTTTTTCAAGCATTTTCGGCTGTTTTTTGCCGCGGCTTTTGCTGCGGTTTCCGCTGCAAAAAAACGTGTAAAAAAACTTCTGTGTGAACAGGGCCTGAGTGTACAGATTTTATTGGTAATGTACCAAATTTCTTCTGTCAGTACTATCAAAATCTCCAGGTAAGCTTTTCCACTTTAATTCCACCAATCTTAGATGAACAGAAGAAATAAGTGAACTATGGAATCTCATACTTACCACATTGAGGATGCAATGTATTATGCGCCGACGTCCATCATGTTAGACGGAAGAATTGAAATGCTTTAGTCGGACAAAGGACAAGTGGCAGTATACTTTTATGTGGCTTCTGTGACTGGCACTTTGTTATGGGGCATCTGTGTCTTACATCAATAGGTGGTTCTGTTATTGACAACTGTGGTGGCTTCTGTAGTTGCCACAGTGTTAATGGGGCACCTAGGGTCTGGCATACTGTTAAAGGGGAATTTGTAGCTAACACACTGTTATGATTTGCACACTGTTATGGGGAATGTCTGGATGATACATTGCTAGGGTGGCATCTGTGTATCTGTTGTAAATGTTACGCTAAAAAAATAGGATTTGGTGGAAACATTAACTATTTTTAATATCCAAATGTGAATGGGTATATGGCATTTTTTTTTTTTTTTTTAAAAAGGGAGAAGCAAGATGACAGATGTTTTTTGCAACTTTTCAGTATGAAACAATGGTGTATCAGGCTGGGTTATTGCTTTGCAATGGAAATTAATTAAAACAAATGTTTTCCATTATTGACACAACATTCGAAAAAAGGGTCATTGAAATCAGTGGGGCTTTGTTTAAAAGATTTGTACCAAAGGGGTTTGGGTGCTCTAGAGAGCAACAAAGTCCCTTCATACTAGAAATGGGTGGTGTCCAAGCTCATTGACTCCACCAATATGATCTGATGCATATCAATGACATGTTAGAAAATCATATTTGGCTCTTCTCCCCATTAACTGTCATTTCAATATATGCTGCCACCTAGTGGCTGTGAAATTAGGAACAAACCATTTGGAGAATGTACTCCTCACCATTGTTTCTAAGTCCCTTTCTTATATAAATGAACAATTTATCCGTAGCTTGGCTGCCATTGTTTGAAATAATTTCCATTTCTATATTGGTGTACAGGACTTTGTTTTTATTTATGGTACATGAATGTATAAAATAGTTAACGTGTCTGCTTTTAAGTTCCTGCGTGCATTGATCTGGGCTTCTCTTCTCTCCCCCTCAAATCTTTGTTAATGATTTTACATTTGAGCGACCTGAACATCAGATCTTCACAGTGTATGGGAAAGAAAAGCCAGCAGGAAAATGTGTTAGAAACTTCATTTTGAAGATTTTTCTGTTTGCTTTCTGCACTCGATCATATGTATGTGCTGTTTGATGTAGCAATATCATTGAAGTGTCAAAGGAATTGATACGACACTTTTCAAATAGTTTGCATTCAAAAGATTTGCAGAAGTCTTTTCGGAGGAGGGGTGGGGTTAAAGAACTCTCATTTTAAGGAAAGAAAAGGGACTTTTAACAATTATATGAATAGCAATTAGCTCTATGTACTAATCTGTTTGACAGCCGGTTGTGAAAAAGCAAAAAAGAATCATTTCATTTTCTGTCTACTTAAAAAATGAGTTGTATCCTTTAAATTTAAGTTTACGGCACCTCGTTCAATGTCTCTTATCAAAGCTGCTCTCTCCATTTCATGGAATTTCGCCTGCTTCTGGAATAAATCTGAAATATTCTAGGCAGAATTTTACCTTTGAATTTTCAAGTTTGTGCTACACTTTCAATATGTGTAGGGAAGTCAAACATTCAGACCCCATTAAATATGTGTAGGGAAGTCAAACAGCCAGACCCCATATACTGTATCTTATTTGTAGGCAGAGTGAAAGGCTAATTGGAAAGTACAGTTATTAAAGAGGACTCATCAAATCTCCTGACAGGTTTTTGTAAATTCTCGTATTCCACATGAAATAAAAATTCTGTAGAATCTTTTCTTAGAAATCTTCGGCGTGCGGTTGCTGTTAGGGTATGTTTACATGGCTTATTTTCAGCCGTTTTTAGACACATAAACACCCCGAAAAATGGCTAAAAAGTCAGAGGCAGAACGCCTCCAAACATCTGCCCATTGATTTCAATGGGAAAAACGGTGTTCCGTTCCCACGGGGCCTTTTAAAAAAAATACCCCGTAAAAAAAAAAGGGTTGTCACTTCTTGAGCTATTTTTCGAGCTGTTTTTCACTGGGTCAATCGAAATATAGCTCTAAAAACGCCTGATATATAAAAAAAAACGGCTGTAAATCAGAGGCTGTTTTCGCTTGAAAACAGCTCCGTATTTTACAGCCGTTTTTAGTTTAGTGTGTGAACATAGCCTTATTATTTTTTGGAAATGTCTGAAAAGATTGAAAACTGGGTGTTACCATTCCCTTTGTTAATGGGGTGTGTCCCTACACAGCCTGACACTGTGAGCATTGATTGATTTGACAAGGGGAAGGGTAACAACTAGTTCTCAATTTATCCATATATTTTCAGTAGGAATAACAGAGGAACGGCACACACAAGTTCTAAGAAAAGATGCTACAGCATTGTTACTCTATGGTAATTGAATTTACTGCAACAGTCAGGAGAACTGACAGGTCCTCCTCTTTAACTTACATACCAGTCTTAAAGGCGTATTCTCAAAATCATAAATTATCACCTATCACCAGGATAGTTGATAATTGTCTGATCGGTGGGGGCCCCACTGCTGGGACCCCCAGCGATCATGGGAACGGGGGTTCCAAACCCCCAGATCCTCTTCACTGTTCTACGTGTAGTGAGGAGGAGCTTAAATAGCGCGGTGGCCGAGCATGCGCTCCTTGTTTTATTCACTGTCTATGAGAATGACGGAAGTAGCCAAGCACTGTACTCGGCTGTTTCTGTCATTCCCATATACTTTGAATGGCGCGGCAGCACGCATGCTTGACTACCTATCCATTCTAGGTCCTCCTCTCTGCATTAGGATCTGGTATGCGTTTGTTCCATATTTCTGTCAGATTATGATTTATGAGTGTTCCCTGTTACGTACTACTTGTCTACTTTACAAATTCCAGTTGTCATAGAATATATAACCTACCAGTAAGTGATTTTGACGCATTACCTGATTCTTCATGATCCTTGTCTATTTATAGCCTATGACTTAATATTGGAACCTAAAAACGAACCAAATGGGACATATCCCTAAAAAGAATATTGTACTCAATATAAAAAGCACAAAAAATATCTTTATTAAATATAATGACAAAATAACACAATAATAGAAAAAGAGAAATAATACAGCATATACGGAGACATATACAGCAGGGTCAGATAGAAAAGACCATGACCAACAGAATCAACCATATACTAATGATCGCTCACACGCTCAGATAATATCCAATAATAACACAAGCCCAGGGGTGTGTGGTATAAATCCCACATGTAGCAGTAGCAATGCAAAGGTGGCCTGTATAATATCAAAGCCTATACAAATAGGGAAGGGCAGAATAACATGTGGCAGCATACATATAATGATAATACGTCAGAGCCAGCACAAAAGAGGTGCAGCTAAATGGATATGCATAAAATAATGCTTACAAGGACAGTGCAGTATAACTAAATAAATATACGTATACTGCTAAGTAGGAGTCAGCACAAGAAAAGAGTGTAGCTGTTGACGTATATCAAGAGATAGTGTAGCTCAGATAGCCATAGAGTAATGCAGCTGCCATAGTTAAACAGTATAGCCCAAAAGTCAGTACAGATTTAGCAAATGCACATACACATACCCTGAGACATGTTGAGGGAGCGTGGAGGATCAAAAGATCTGGGTGAACAAACGCCTCGACGCGCGTTTCGCCCGATAGACCGGCTTCGTCAGGAGGCTAATTTAAAATGATACTCCAGGGTTATAAATAGAGAACATAAAGTTAGGCTCACCTGTGATGAGCGCAAATCGGCGCTCGGAACACACGCCCAGTGACGCCCACATCACGGGACGCGTCGCGCGTCAGATGGAAAAGACGCCGCATGATGAAAAATCACCATAGCGATGTGGGACGCTAAGCGGCACTCCCGGATGTAGGCCACACTGCGCATGCGCAGCTGAGCGTCTGTGCGGACACCACAGGGGAGACAACAGCTGACGGGACTAACACAATGGCAGTTTAGGAGTGGGAAGTAACTAAGAGAATGGAATACATCCACCGGGATCTAGTAATAGAGGATAAATGCAGATAGAGCAAGATGTTTATGACAAATAAAAATAATAAGATATAATGAAAAAAACGAAAAAAACAAGGGGAAGTGCACATATGACAAGACTGTGCACAAAAGGAAAAAGTGAAAAAATAAGTGGACTAAGATCCAGTAAATATGTGAAACAAGTGAAAAAAAGGGGGGGCATATTAAAATATGATAAATAATGTGAAAAATGATATACATTAATATGGATGGGCAATTCCCAAACACATAAATATATATAGTACAAAAAGTAAATAATAACATTGTGACGAGTGAGTGCATATATATATATATATAAATAAATATACATAAAACAAACAGTGCATCAGGATAAATGTTTTAAAATAAATCAATATACTCCAACCCATATGTCCCATTATATACAACAAATGGAAAGTCGATAATGTGACACCCAAAATATAATAATACAATGGAGTCCACAATACCGGCAATAAATACAACATATAGATACATTGGTGGATGTATACAATGCTGCAACAACAAATATACAAGAAATAGATATAAAGTACTACACAATGTATATTAAAAAATACATATATAAATAGAAATATATTCCTATATAGTTAGTTGAAAAACGCAGCAATTGCTCCAAAAATTTAGAAAAATACACACATTAACAGAAATAATACAACAAATACACAGTACATCAGGATTAAATGTGTATAACTTCTCCACTTCTGGTTTGCAATAAAGGCCATATGTGATCCTCGTAGATATATGGAGAAGTAGACCCACTCACTGGACAAGATAAACTGCAATATACAAAAGTAGATATAAAACACAAGAAAAAAACCCTAGAGAAGATAAAATTCACGCATGGTTAAAAATTTACAAGAAAGGCCTAAAACTAGTGGCTTTGTTTAAGCCAGATGGAACTACAGTATTAAGTAACGTGATCCACTTCATCTCTTTTCTCAATAACGCCACACGTACATCCCCACCTCTACAGCCCAAAGAGATCTTGTCAATTCCACGTACCTCAAAACCCTTAGGATTACAGGAGTGGAACTCGCGAAAATGCCGTGCAACAGGCTGGAGTTTGTCAATATCCACGACATTAAGTGCCGATTTAATCTTACTCACGTGTTCCAACACCCGCACCTTCAATTGCCTGGTAGTCATGCCAACATAAATAAGCCCACACGGACAGGTAGCAAAGTACACCACAGCTACGGTATTACACGTGATGTGGTAGACAATTTTATAATCTTTCCTTCCGCTTGAGCTATGAAAGTTAGAGGTACGTAGAATATATTTACAGGCAGAACAATGACCGCAATTAAACGAGCCCCAAGGAGGGCCTCTACTCCCAAACGGGTTCGGGGGAGCACTAGGAATATAGTGACTCGCAGTCAGAAGGTCCTTAAGATTTTTAGACCGCCTCCAGGTAATGGAGGGATAACTGGGTAAGACCCCTGCCAAGTCGCGATCAGTGAGAAGGACCCGCCAGTGCTTTTGCAAAATATCACGGATCTCAGTCCAATGAGGATTGAAAGTAGTGATAAATCTGACATTCTGATCTAATGTGTGTCTCTTGGGTCTACTCACCAGAAGTCCATCGCGAGTTGAGTTTTTGGCTCTTAGATAACCTTTCTTAATGACCCTCTGACTATACCCACGACTCTTGAATCTTGCTGTAAGATCCAAAGCTTGACGCTCAAAGTTGCTGTCACTGGAGCAGATACGCTTTGCCCTCAAAAACTGACCCACAGGTATGGATGTTGTAACCTTCGGGTAGTGGGCAGACGTAGCATGGAGGAGGGCATTTGTGGAAGTTTTTTTCCTGAAAATATCGGTAGAAATAAAACCGCTATTATCTCTGCAAATCCTAATATCCAGAAAGTCAACGCAAGTTAAGCTAAACTGCCACGTCAATTTGATGTTGATATCATTCCTATTAAGGGAATCGAGGAAAGATTCCAGGCTAGACGTGGAGCCCTGCCAGATGAATAGAATATCATCTATATACCGTGACCACAGGAGCACTGAATCATGACCCGGAGTCTGTTGCACAGTCTCCCACTCCCACAGCCCCAGGAACAGATTAGCATATGAGGGCGCACAAGTGGCCCCCATTGCTGTGCCCTGGAGCTGTAGGTAGAGACGGTCCTTAAATACAAAAAAATTGTGTGTTAGTGCAAAGTCGAGAAGGCATAGAATAAACTCAACAAGATCCGGGTCATGATTGGTCATCTGTAAAAAATGTCTAGATGCTCGGATCCCGTGGTCATGGCATATAGATGTATACAGGGACTCCACGTCACATGTAACAAGAAGCATGTCATCCTCAAGATACAGCCCATCAAGACGTTGTAACATATCCGTGGTATCCCTGATATATGACGGCAGGGTTTCCACACATTTCTGTAGATAAAAATCCACAAATCTGCAGATGTTCTCACATAAGCCTCCAATCCCTGACACTATTGGGCGCCCGGGAGGGCAGATGACATTTTTATGCACTTTAGGCAGTAAATAAAAGGTGGGCTTAATGGGAAAGTCTACGGAAAGACCATCTCTGAGTTTAGAGTTGATAATATTTGAATCCACACCTCGTTGCAATAAACTATCTAGTTCTGCTTTAAAGGCTAGCGTAGGATCCGATGGTAACCTACGGTAACAATGGCTCATATCTAGTTGACGAAAGGCCTCACATTCATACATCTGTGCCGGCCATAATACAACATTACCCCCCTTATCAGCTGGTTTGATAATAACATCCCTAAGTTTTCTAAGTTCCAGAATAGCTTGCCTCTCCTTATAGTTAAGATTGTATGATGTACTAGAATCGGAAATACTTTCTAGATCCTTCTTGACTAGTTTGAAAAAAATATCCACTGAGGGGCATAAAGTGAAAGGGGGGAAATGTTGAGAGCGGCGGCACAGATGCATGGGAAGTCTGGGATCAGTGTGAGCCTCCTGTTCCTCCAAAAGTGATAGAAGGGCATCAAATGCCTGTTGCTCTGCCGGGGAACCCATAGCAGCATTATAATCCCTTCTACCAAAATGTTTTTTAAAAAGTAGTTTTCTTGAAAAAAGAGCCAAATCCTTAATGGTGGTGAAAAGATCAAATTTACCCGTAGGGGAAAAAGACAGACCCTTTTGCAAAACATTTATCTGGGAGGACGACAAAATATGGGAAGAGAGGTTAATTACCTTTAGAGCCTCCTGTTTCTCTTGTCTCTGTTGAATACCCCTCTGGTCTTTCTTTTGACTGCCGGTGTTCTGGGGTCGAACAGGGGGTCTCCATCTCCCGTGGCCTGAGGTTTGTCTAAAAAACCGCCACATTCTTCTTCAGATACAAGAGAAGCAGAAGAGACAGAACGGGACAAGGACCGAGCTCTATCCCTTTTGGAATGCCAACGATAGATTTTATTAGACTGGAAATCACTCAAATCGCGCTGAAATTTTCTGGTTTTGAGATCTTGTATCTCTCTCTCCCACTTTTTCAGCTCCTCCTCCAATGCCTGGTTGTTATGACTTAATATTGAACATGATCTTATGTTACTGGATATATTCTGGTAGTCTCACCAAAAGTGGGCCTACATTTAAAAAGGTTGTCTGGGATTAGAAGAAAGAGGCTGCTTTTTCATGCAGGCGCAGTGTCAGTTTTTTCCATGAGTTGTGTCTATTTTGCAGCTCATTTGTAAAGGATCTGACAAACACAGCTTCTGCGTCGACGCCCGTGGTTAATCAGTCTGCATCTGCTCCTAGGTCTGATAGAGTGACTCGGTCTGCTACCACTCAGGCTGCTAGGCTGAGGAGTGGGAGCACCTATCACAGCCTGGCCAGACGGTTCAAGCTCCCGCCCTCTGACTATTTATACCTTAATTTGCTTCTTGTCTTTGCCTGTGATTCTCTCTTGTTTCCTGGCTCTACTGTTCCTGCTAATACTACTGACCTCTGCTTCTTATCGACCCTGGCTTTACTGACTACTCTCCTGCTCTGCGTTTGGTACCTCGTACACTCCTGGTTTGACTCGGCTCGTTCACTACTCTTGTTGCTCATGGTGTTGCCGTGGACAACTGCCCCATTTCCCTTAGCTTCTGTGTACCCTTGTCTGTCTGTCGTGCACATATTGAGCGTAGGGACCGTCACCCAGTTGTACGCCGTTGCCTAGGATGGGCCGTGCAAGTAGGCAGGGATTGAGTGGCGGGTAGATTAGGGCTCACCTGTCTGTCTCCCTAACCCGACATTATATCATTCCTATTTACTTGAATGGAGGTGAGCTGCAATACCATATGCAGCCTGTAGACAAGAGTGGAGCTGTCTCTGGGGTAAAAAAAAAAGCAACCTTTCTTCTAATTCCGGACAACTCCTTTAGGAAAATATACTTGTAATGCTAAGGGCATGGCCAGACGTGGCGTATTTCTGCAGACACTGTCCGCATCAATGCCGCACATAATCTGCGTTGCAGATTCCGTTGCGCCTTTGCCTAAAATGTACAGTAAATTGATGCGGATTAGCCATTGCGTATTCAGGTGAAGAGTACATCCTGCTGTCTTTTAAAACATTTCATCTCAGTCTGGCTATAGACCTCGAAACACATAGGTCCAGCCAGAATGAAGAAATATCCTGTTTGTAAAACCAATACTCAACGCAACACACATTACATCTACGGATTTCATTGCAGAATTTTGAATCTCCATTGAAGTTAATGGAGAAATTCTGCAATAAGTCTGCAACAAGTCCACTACAAGTCCGCAACAGCCAGTGTATGTTGTGAACACCAAATTCCGCATCGCAGCCTATGGTCCGCAGCGGAGTTTTCCGCCACGTGTGCACGAACCTAACTAAAAAGGTGTGGAAATCAATTCCAGAGCAATTCCGCCATGTCTGGCCATGCCCTAATAGGTATCTATTTTTTATCAGCAGTCCCAACAGTGTAATAACCTCTAAAGTAGGTAAAGCAAAGTCCACATTAAGCAAGGTAGGGGTTGTCCACATTGGACATAATAGGGGTTAAAAATACAGTAAGATAAGTCTAACTATGTAAGATTGAGTTATTTTTTGACCATGAATCTGTAAAATTTGGCTAAGATTTCATGTGGTTTCTAACAAAGACTATAAAGTGGAGGTTTGGAAGGTGGTGCTCATAATCACATAAAGAACTCAAGTATCGAAACCGTCTTTCTCCCATCTGGGAGTGTTTGTATCACAAGAAATACACATACAATGGCTTTTTTCTCAATATATTCTCCAAATTAAACCATATTTACCATGAGAAAAATGATTGGGATATTACAGAATATATTATCTTATGAACCCTCAAAAGGCAATTATTACTCCCAACGTTACTATTTGTAGCAGTAGCATCACTGTATAATTTGGCAGTGAATGCATTTCATCTATAGACTACCTCCTTAAAGTGTCTCAGTCATCATACTCTACTGCTAAGTAAGGGCAGCATAGTATGGGAACAGGTCCGCCCTACCATTGACCCAAACAGCACAAAAACATTTTGGGCCGTTTGGCTAATTGAGCCTAATAATTAATACAGCAGACTCAAAGTTATCGGTCTGCTATATTTATAAGGGGAGCACTCCCCACGCGTTTGACGGCCTCTTTCACCAGTGACTGACAGGCTGTCGTGCATCTGCATGTATAGACACCCGCCATCAACCACTGGTGAGAGAGGGGGTGCACTCCCCTTAGGACAGAATTCAGACGAACGTAGAGTACGGGTGTTAAAACAATGGCTGTCACGCAGACGCATGTATTTCAATGGGGCAGTTCACACGAAAACAGAACCCACATCAAGACGTCACGTTTTTCACGTCCGAGTTTCCCCACGTTTGTGTGAATCTAGCCTTATAGATATAATAGACCCATAACTATGAGTCTGCTGTATTCTTATTTAGCTGCTATTGGTCAAATGGCACAGTCTTTTTACAGCGGACCTGTCCCCATACCTTACATAGGACAGGATAGTATGATGACAAATCCACTTTAAGGCTATGTTCACACGGGGTATTTTGCCCAGTTTTTTGACGCGGAAACCACGTCGCAAAACTCGGCAAAAACGGCCCGAGAACGCCTCCCATTGATTTCAATGGGAGGCGTCGGCGTCTTTTTCCCGCGAGCAGTAAAACTGCCTCGCGGGAAAAAGAAGCGACATGCCCTATCTTCGGGCGCCTCCGCCTCTGACCTCCCATTGACTTCAATGGGAGGCAGGAGAAAGCGTATTTCTCGCTGTTTTATGCCCGCGGCGCTCAATGGCCGCGGGCGAAAAACGGCGCGATAATTGCCGCAAAAATCGGCGTTCAGGGAGAGGAATATCTGCCTCAAAGTTCCAAACTGAATTTTGAGGCAGATATTCCTCCCCCAAAATACTCCGTGTGAACATAGCCTAAGATTTCATACATAAAATAAAAGACAGATATTTTAATAACCTTCTCCATATGAACACCTGACCTGACTAACTCAGCTAGGAGCTTACGTAAAAAGCTGCAACTCTAGAAGGAAGCTTCTGTGACCTTATACTGAAGATCATTTTTGTTCCATGAAATTTACACTAATAAAAATTTCAGAAATGAGGCCAGGTGAGCCCATGGATTTACATGCTGAAGTTACAATCCTAGCCAGCTAGCCTAGATCCAGATAATCTTTCCAATAACAGTTTATCCTGTCGTGTTTCATGTGAAAACGTGCAACCAACACATGTGGTATCCTTCTTATGACACACTCAATTGGTGGTGATTAGTAAGGAATCAGCGAACCATATTGTCCCGCTAGGGAAGTTAGGGCTCATTCAGACGAGCGTGAATCTCATCCGTGTGCTGTGCGCTGAAATAACGCACAGCACACGGCCCCATTGATTTAAATAGGGTTATTCACACATGCGTGAGTTTTCACACAGCAAGTGTCCATTGCGTGAAACTCACTGCATGTCCTATATTGGTGCCTTTTTCACGCACCTAGTCGCCCATTGAAGTCAAAGGGTGCATGAAAACCACGCACAGCTCACGGATGCACATCCGTGTACTGTCCGTGTTTTACGCATCAATTAGATTGAAAAAAAAAAGAAGTGCTTGCGAGTGCGTGAACAACACATGCCACTCGCAAGGCACACTGATGCATAACGCAACGCACACGGACAGACTTACACAAGTTTTTACGCGCGTAAATCTGTCACGCTCGTGTGAATGTGGCCTAAAGCTCTGGAGCAGTGTCAGGATAACACAGGCCCACCAGAGGTAATGAGTTAGCTACATAGTGGAATTGCTTTTCCTCATAAATGCTGCAGATATCATTGTACATGCATACCATATCATAAATACAGATCATAGATTACTTAGATGTTCTCTATTGATCTTGCTGTGGATGGTCCTATTATCGACAGTCTGAGACCATAAGAGGATCTCCTGGGATTCAAGTGGACCCTTTAAAGAGAATGTATTGGCAAAAAAATTACCTATTCTTGAAACTATGTTATATGTTACACATATTTTTTAAAATGTTGGCATTGTTTTTTAATTTTTATTGTTACTGAGGGCAGCATAATGTTGTGACAAATACGCCAAACTCAGCAGTCTGTCACTTACGCGCTAATGTAAACTATTTTTTGAGAACTTACATTCAGAGCCCACACAGTACCCCCCCCCCCCCCCCCACGCTGATTGACAGATGTCTCCCTAGGCACAGTAATAGAGAGACATCTGTCAATCAGCAGAGTGGGCGGAGCTAGTGGCAACTCAAGAATACTCCGGACTGGTCACTGGTAGCGCTGCCTGAACTCTGAACGTAAGTTCACAGAAAACTACTCATATAGGCACGTAAGAGACATACCGAAGCATGTCTGTCACTATATTGTGTTGCCCTCACTGATCGCAGCATAATATAGGTGACGGGTTCCCTTTAAGTTTCACTCAATGTTTCGGCTTAAACATACAGAGATAAAATATTGATTAAATCTACACTGCATTCATACAACATGCAGTCATATATTTGGATTAAATGGTATAGATAAAGGAATGTATTTCCAAGTCAAAATGATGTTATCTGAAGAAATAATAAAATTTGATTTGGGATTGAAGGGAATGCTGTGATCTTTCTCGATGGATAAAGGATTATTTATTATATTTATATACATATATTGAAAAGCGTAGCTTACTGTGCAGGGCCACCATCATGGCAGTATAGGGGGCACTAGTGTTCAGGTGTTACTAGTGGCTTGGAAATAAGGGGCCCAAACTCACCTGTGGCTTGGCACACACCCATAACCCACCAGTAGATGCATGCAGGGCCGATTCTAGCTTTTCTGCTGCCTGAGGCGAAAATGGAAATGGCGCCCCCCCCCCCACCCTCCACACAAAAAAATAAAAAAATAAATCGTAAGTAAGAAACAACTTGTAAAGCGAAACAAAAAACAAAAAAAAATTAAAACTGTGTGAACAAAAAAATACATTATCGAACATCATTGTTATAAACTGCAAGATCTACATAATGCTACAGGCAATTGTGTAGTAAATATCCCTATGTTGCCCCAGCTATAAGTACTAGTAAAATGACCAGGACAACGTGTATCCAAAATTCAAACACAAAAATGAAACAACAATGTCAGTGTTCAAACTTGTGTCAGGGCTCCTTTAATGGCTCTTTACAGTCAGT
Source organism: Rhinoderma darwinii (assembly GCF_050947455.1). Taxonomy (NCBI): domain Eukaryota; kingdom Metazoa; phylum Chordata; class Amphibia; order Anura; family Rhinodermatidae; genus Rhinoderma; species Rhinoderma darwinii. The sequence continues at coordinate 70,294,362 of NC_134690.1, forward strand.
ATAGTAACGCATGCTGCACTTTACAGTCAGTATAGTAACACATGCGGCACTTTACAGTCAGTATAGTAACGCATGCTGCACTTTACAGTCAGTATAGTAACACATGCTGCACTTTACAGTCAGTATAGTAACGAATGCTGCACTTTACAGTCAGTATAGTAACACATGCTGCACTTTACAGTCAGTATAGTAACGCACGCTGCACTTTACAGTCAGTATAGTAACACATGCTGCACTTTACAGTCAGTATAGTAACGCACGCTGCATTTTACAGTCATTATAGTAACACACGCTGCACCTTACAGTCATTATAGTAACGCATGCTGCACTTTACAGTCAATATAGTAACGCATGCTGCACTATACAGTCAGTATAGTAACGCACGCTGCACTTTACAGTCATTATAGTAATGCATGCTGCACTTTACAGTCAGTATAGTAACGCACGCTGCACTTTACAGTCATTATAGTAACGCACGCTGCACTTTACAGTCAGTATAGTAACGAATGCTGCACTTTACAGTCATTATAGTAACACATGCTGCACTTTACAGTCATTAAAGTAACGCATGCTGCACTTTACAGTCATTATAGTAACGCACGCTGCACTTTACAGTCATTATAGTAACGCACGCTGCACTTTACAGTCATTATAGCAACGCACGCTGCACTTTACAGTCATTATAGTAACGCATGCTGCACTTTACAGTCATTATAGTAAAGCATGCTGCACTTTACAGTCAGTATAGTAACGCATGCTGCACTTTACAGTCATTATAGTAACGCACGCTGCACTTTACAGTCATTATAGCAACGCACGCTGCACTTTACAGTCATTATAGTAACGCACGCTGCACTTTACATTCAGTATAGTAACGCATGCTGCACTTTACAGTCATTATAGCAACGCACGCTGCACTTTACAGTCAGTATAGTAACGCACGCTCCTCTTTACAGTCAGTATAGTAACACACGCTGCACTTTACAGTCATTATAGTAACGCACGCTGCACTTTACAGTCATTATAGCAACGCACGCTGCACTTTACAGTCATTATAGTAACGCATGCTGCACTTTACAGTCAGTATAGTAACGCCTGCTGCACTTTACAGTCAGTATAGTAACACACGCTGCACTTTACAGTCAGTATAGTAACGCATGCTGCACTTTACAGTCAGTATAGTAACGCCTGCTGCACTTTACAGTCATTATAGTAACGCATGCTGCACTTTACAGTCAGTATAGTAACGAATGCTGCACTTTACAGTCATTATAGTAACGCACACTGCACATTGCAGTCAGTATAGTAACGCATGCTGCACTTTACAGTCAGTATAGTAACACACGCTGCACTTTACAGTCATTATAGTAACGCACGCTGCATTTTACAGTCATTATAGTAACGCACGCTGTACTTTACAGTCATTATAGTAACGCATGCTGCACTTTACAGTCATTATAGTAACGCATGCTGCACTTTACAGTCAGTATAGTAACGAATGCTGCACTTTACAGTCATTATAGTAACGCACGCTGCACTTTACAGTTAGTATAGTAACGCACGCTGCACTTTACAGTCAGTATAGTAACACATGCTGCACTTTACAGTCAGTATAGTAACACATGCTGCACATTGCAGTCAGTATAGTAACGAATGCTGCACTTTACAGTCATTATAGTAACGCACGCTGCACATTGCAGTCAGTATAGTAACACACGCTGCACTTTACAGTCATTATAGTAATGCATGCTGCACTTTACAGTCATTATAGTAACGCATGCTGCACTTTACAGTCAGTATAGTAACGAATGCTGCACTTTACAGTCAGTATAGTAACGCACGCTGCACTTTACAATCAGTATAGTAACGCACGCTGCACTTTACAATCAGTATAGTAACGCATGCTGCACTTTACAGTCAGTATAGTAACGCACGGTGCACTTTACAGTCAGTATAGTAACACATGCGGCACTTTACAGTCAGTATAGTAACGCATGCTGCACTTTACAGTCATTATAGTAACACACGCTGCACCTTACAGTCATTATAGTAACGCATGCTGCACTTTACATTCAGTATAGTAACGCATGCTGCACTATACAGTCAGTATAGTAACGCATGCTGCACTTTACAGTCAATATAGTAACGCATGCTGCACTATACAGTCAGTATAGTAACGCACGCTGCACTTTACAGTCATTATAGTAATGCATGCTGCACTTTACAGTCAGTATAGTAACGCACGCTGCACTTTACAGTCATTATAGTAACGCACGCTGCACTTTACAATCAGTATAGTAACGAATGCTGCACTTTACAGTCATTAAAGTAACGCATGCTGCACTTTACAGTCATTATAGTAACGCACGCTGCACTTTACAGTCATTATAGCAACGCACGCTGCACTTTACAGTCAGTATAGTAACGCACGCTCCTCTTTACAGTCAGTATAGTAACACACGCTGCACTTTACAGTCATTATAGTAACGCACGCTGCACTTTACAGTCATTATAGCAACGCACGCTGCACTTTACAGTCATTATAGTAACGCATGCTGCACTTTACAGTCAGTATAGTAACGCCTGCTGCACTTTACAGTCAGTATAGTAACACACGCTGCACTTTACAGTCAGTATAGTAACGCATGCTGCACTTTACAGTCAGTATAGTAACGCCTGCTGCACTTTACAGTCATTATAGTAACGCATGCTGCACTTTACAGTCAGTATAGTAACGAATGCTGCACTTTACAGTCATTATAGTAACGCACACTGCACATTGCAGTCAGTATAGTAACGCATGCTGCACTTTACAGTCAGTATAGTAACACACGCTGCACTTTACAGTCATTATAGTAACGCACGCTGCATTTTACAGTCATTATAGTAACGCACGCTGTACTTTACAGTCATTATAGTAACGCATGCTGCACTTTACAGTCATTATAGTAACGCATGCTGCACTTTACAGTCAGTATAGTAACGAATGCTGCACTTTACAGTCATTATAGTAACGCACGCTGCACTTTACAGTTAGTATAGTAACGCACGCTGCACTTTACAGTCAGTATAGTAACACATGCTGCACTTTACAGTCAGTATAGTAACACATGCTGCACATTGCAGTCAGTATAGTAACGAATGCTGCACTTTACAGTCATTATAGTAACGCACGCTGCACATTGCAGTCAGTATAGTAACACACGCTGCACTTTACAGTCATTATAGTAATGCATGCTGCACTTTACAGTCATTATAGTAACGCATGCTGCACTTTACAGTCAGTATAGTAACGAATGCTGCACTTTACAGTCAGTATAGTAACGCACGCTGCACTTTACAATCAGTATAGTAACGCACGCTGCACTTTACAATCAGTATAGTAACGCATGCTGCACTTTACAGTCAGTATAGTAACGCACGGTGCACTTTACAGTCAGTATAGTAACACATGCGGCACTTTACAGTCAGTATAGTAACGCATGCTGCACTTTACAGTCATTATAGTAACACACGCTGCACCTTACAGTCATTATAGTAACGCATGCTGCACTTTACATTCAGTATAGTAACGCATGCTGCACTATACAGTCAGTATAGTAACGCATGCTGCACTTTACAGTCAATATAGTAACGCATGCTGCACTATACAGTCAGTATAGTAACGCACGCTGCACTTTACAGTCATTATAGTAATGCATGCTGCACTTTACAGTCAGTATAGTAACGCACGCTGCACTTTACAGTCATTATAGTAACGCACGCTGCACTTTACAATCAGTATAGTAACGAATGCTGCACTTTACAGTCATTAAAGTAACGCATGCTGCACTTTACAGTCATTATAGTAACGCACGCTGCACTTTACAGTCATTATAGCAACGCACGCTGCACTTTACAGTCATTATAGTAACACACGCTGCACCTTACAGTCATTATAGTAACGCATGCTGCACTTTACATTCAGTATAGTAACGCATGCTGCACTATACAGTCAGTATAGTAACGCATGCTGCACTTTACAGTCAATATAGTAACGCATGCTGCACTATACAGTCAGTATAGTAACGCACGCTGCACTTTACAGTCATTATAGTAACGCACGCTGCACTTTACAATCAGTATAGTAACGAATGCTGCACTTTACAGTCATTATAGTAACACATGCTGCACTTTACAGTCATTAAAGTAACGCATGCTGCACTTTACAGTCATTATAGTAACGCACGCTGCACTTTACAGTCATTATAGCAACGCACGCTGCACTTTACAGTCATTATAGTAACGCATGCTGCACTTTACAGTCATTATAGTAAAGCATGCTGCACTTTACAGTCAGTATAGTAACGCATGCTGCACTTTACAGTCATTATAGTAACGCACGCTGCACTTTACAGTCATTATAGCAACGCACGCTGCACTTTACAGTCATTATAGTAACGCACGCTGCACTTTACATTCAGTATAGTAACGCATGCTGCACTTTACAGTCATTATAGCAACGCACGCTGCACTTTACAGTCAGTATAGTAACGCACGCTCCTCTTTACAGTCAGTATAGTAACACACGCTGCACTTTACAGTCATTATAGTAACGCACGCTGCACTTTACAGTCATTATAGCAACGCACGCTGCACTTTACAGTCATTATAGTAACGCATGCTGCACTTTACAGTCAGTATAGTAACGCCTGCTGCACTTTACAGTCAGTATAGTAACACACGCTGCACTTTACAGTCAGTATAGTAACGCATGCTGCACTTTACAGTCAGTATAGTAACGCCTGCTGCACTTTACAGTCATTATAGTAACGCATGCTGCACTTTACAGTCAGTATAGTAACGAATGCTGCACTTTACAGTCATTATAGTAACGCACGCTGCACATTGCAGTCAGTATAGTAACGCATGCTGCACTTTACAGTCAGTATAGTAACGCACACTGCACTTTACAGTCATTATAGTAACGCACGCTGCATTTTACAGTCATTATAGTAACGCACGCTGTACTTTACAGTCATTATAGTAACGCATGCTGCACTTTACAGTCATTATAGTAACGCATGCTGCACTTTACAGTCAGTATAGTAACGAATGCTGCACTTTACAGTCATTATAGTAACGCACGCTGCTCTTTACAGTCAGTATAGTAACGCACGCTGCACTTTACAGTCAGTATAGTAACACATGCTGCACTTTACAGTCAGTATAGTAACACATGCTGCACATTGCAGTCAGTATAGTAACGAATGCTGCACTTTACAGTCATTATAGTAACGCACGCTGCACATTGCAGTCAGTATAGTAACACACGCTGCACTTTACAGTCATTATAGTAATGCATGCTGCACTTTACAGTCATTATAGTAACGCATGCTGCACTTTACAGTCAGTATAGTAACGAATGCTGCACTTTACAGTCAGTATAGTAACGCACGCTGCACTTTACAATCAGTATAGTAACGCACGCTGCACTTTACAATCAGTATAGTAACGCATGCTGCACTTTACAGTCAGTATAGTAACGCACGGTGCACTTTACAGTCAGTATAGTTACACATGCGGCACTTTACAGTCAGTATAGTAACGCATGCTGCACTTTACAGTCATTATAGTAACGCACGCTGCACTTTACATTCAGTATAGTAACGCATGCTGCACTTTACAGTCATTATAGCAACGCACGCTGCACTTTACAGTCAGTATAGTAACGCACGCTCCTCTTTACAGTCAGTATAGTAACGCACGCTGCACTTTACAGTCATTATAGTAACGCATGCTGCACTTTACATTCAGTATAGTAACGCATGCTGCACTTTACAGTCATTATAGCAACGCACGCTGCACTTTACAGTCAGTATAGTAACGCACGCTCCTCTTTACAGTCAGTATAGTAACACACGCTGCACTTTACAGTCATTATAGTAACGCACGCTGCACTTTACAGTCATTATAGCAACGCACGCTGCACTTTACAGTCATTATAGTAACGCATGCTGCACTTTACAGTCAGTATAGTAACGCCTGCTGCACTTTACAGTCAGTATAGTAACACACGCTGCACTTTACAGTCAGTATAGTAACGCATGCTGCACTTTACAGTCAATATAGTAACACATGCTGCACTTTACAGTCATTATAGTAACGAATGCTGCACTTTACAGTCATTATAGTAACGCACACTAATAAAATACCAACAGACAGAATTCAATACAAAATAGTGCTCAAAGAGCTAGTAAACTGTAAAGCATCGTTGCTGACTAAATTGTATGCACTATATTGGATCCTGAGTGGAAACCAAGATATACTTGGTGCATCGATCAACAATTAACATGAGAATAAACCAAGAAAATATGATCGACTTCAGCACATAGTTTTTGAAAAGTTGTACAAATTTTTATTAAATAACAGACATGAGACAATTAAAAATAGAACAGGGGATGAGTCACACAACAATAAGACGTCAAAATCAGTAAAAAATCAGGTATGTATATAGTGTCACCGTGTATATGTTAGTTTATAACAGCAGAAGTGAAACAGGCATATGATAAGATCAAGAAATAATGTTCAATTGAGATCAGGGCTGATTAGAGCCAAGTAGGTCCAAAGACGACAAAAGTATGGTCATAATGACTGATAATGGGAACGAGATCTATATAAGAGCAAAAAGGTAAGTACGGATCCCAAATATATAGTAGTACCATATCTCAGATAAATCAAAAGGAATGTAGTCTAAGGAGATACAGCACTGGTAAAGATAACGATCACTATGTAACACACAGAGGGTAAATACAAATCGCAAATATACAGCGATCCCAAAACTCAGTTCGATTTGAGGTCAATGGATGATCAAAAATAATAAGCACGGTCAAACAACAACTGCTGAACAGGACAAAAGATAGAGAACATACCGGTGGACATGATGTAAAAGGAGACGTCTGAACCCGACGCGCGTTTCGGCGACTGCCTTCGTCCGGGGTTAGGGTCAGGACTACCCATGCCCACCTATATATAGTACACAGGCCATGTAATCAATGAGTCTAAGCAGTAGGGAAAAAGAGAAAGTAGAGGAAAAAATGACATGGACAGGATGGAGGAAAACGGCGTCTGATGCGGGGTACAAAGATGGCGCTGCCCCACTTCCTGAGCCACGTCATCAGAGAGGATGTGAGGCGGCGGGGACTGACCACGCCCCCCACATCCTGCTCCAATTGCAGACAGCGGCTGGAAGAGGCCAGAGCCACTCCCCCCCCCGAAGAGTATATCGTAACGAAATGTAAATACCATCAGCGCACTACCACACATCATATCCAGGCCAGCGATGTATTAAACAGAAGTGAAGTGTATAGACTAAATAATGTAAATAGAATGTAAGTGACGAGATGCCACATAAATAGATCCATATAAGATAAAAAGTGAGGATGAAACGGCCTAAAAAAGGTTGCCGGCACCGAGACAAAAGTGTGATTGTTGAAAAAATGATGAACGATAATGAATTGATGAGTGAATGAACAGTGAGTATGAATGGGTGAAGAATATCAAAGGAAGTGACGGAAGGGCAAAACATAAAGGTGAATGTGATGAGGTGAAAAATTGTGTGAAGGGTAGTTTGTGAATAAGTGAATTAGAGAAATAAAGCAGGAATATTAATGCATGAATAAACATGAGGACGCAAACATACAGGTGTAGACGGTGCCAAAAGAAATTATAAGGCCAATAGTGTGAGTAACGCTAAATGAAAACTACAGATTGACATCTAATGATTCATAAATTGCTGTAGAATAAACTATATGAAAAGAGGCACTTTGTTGGGTACAGGAGACACTGTCACTGAAAGAACAGCTGTACCAAGACATATGTTAAATGCACAAAGCGACGTCTCAAACAGGAGAGAACAGAGGTTTATGTGGGTCTAACTACATGAGTAAATTGCATTTGTAAAATATTTGTTTCTATTTGCGCGAGAGTGCAATCATGTATCATATAAGAAACATACCAAAAATAAAAACATGTGAATACGCAAATATACAGAGGAGTATATACCAAAAAATGTAAGAAAAATGACTGAAGTCACTATTGTAATATAATCCCTGTATATATATAGAAGAATAACATATTGAAACGTAATGTTATTATATTTAATATTAGTATTAAAAATCACAAAGTAGAAAATGTGTATATAAGCACGAACAAAATATATAAAATACAAATTCTTGTTCTTGTTCTCTCTTGTTAAAACGTTTGGGACAATGTTTCCACATGGATTGAATGAATCTTTGAGCTACGCTCCATTTCTGTAGCCATTGACTCCTTATGTGGGTCTTGGTTTTTATCCTTTCCTCATTTTTGTTGTCACTTTTTAGCATTAACTACCCTTTCTCTTTGTCCATTTTTGTACACAGATTCAGGTCACCATTCCATGAGTCTATTCAGGAGACCATCGATTGGACTTCAATCAAACGTTTTAACACCCATTCATACTCACTGTTCATTCACTCATCAATTCATTATCGTTCATCATTTTTTCAACAATCACACTTTTGTCTCGGTGCCGGCAACCTTTTTTAGGCCGTTTCATCCTCACTTTTTATCTTATATGGATCTATTTATGTGGCATCTCGTCACTTACATTCTATTTACATTATTTAGTCTATACACTTCACTTCTGTTTAATACATCGCTGGCCTGGATATGATGTGTGGTAGTGCGCTGATGGTATTTACATTTCGTTACGATATACTCTTCGGGGGGGAGTGGCTCTGGCCTCTTCCAGCCGCTGTCTGCAATTGGAGCAGGATGTGGGGGGCGTGGTCAGTCCCCGCCGCCTCACATCCTCTCTGATGACGTGGCTCAGGAAGTGGGGCAGCGCCATCTTTGTACCCCGCATCAGACGCCGTTTTCCTCCATCCTGTCCATGTCATTTTTTCCTCTACTTTCTCTTTTTCCCTACTGCTTAGACTCATTGATTACATGGCCTGTGTACTATATATAGGTGGGCATGGGTAGTCCTGACCCTAACCCCGGACGAAGGCAGTCGCCGAAACGCGCGTCGGGTTCAGACGTCTCCTTTTACATCATGTCCACCGGTATGTTCTCTATCTTTTGTCCTGTTCAGCAGTTGTTGTTTGACCGTGCTTATTATTTTTGATCATCCATTGACCTCAAATCGAACTGAGTTTTGGGATCGCTGTATATTTGCGATTTGTATTTACCCTCTGTGTGTTACATAGTGATCGTTATCTTTACCAGTGCTGTATCTCCTTAGACTACATTCCTTTTGATTTATCTGAGATATGGTACTACTATATATTTGGGATCCGTACTTACCTTTTTGCTCTTATATAGATCTCGTTCCCATTATCAGTCATTATGACCATACTTTTGTCGTCTTTGGACCTACTTGGCTCTAATCAGCCCTGATCTCAATTGAACATTATTTCTTGATCTTATCATATGCCTGTTTCACTTCTGCTGTTATAAACTAACATATACACGGTGACACTATATACATACCTGATTTTTTACTGATTTTGACGTCTTATTGTTGTGTGACTCATCCCCTGTTCTATTTTTAATTGTCTCATGTCTGTTATTTAATAAAAATTTGTACAACTTTTCAAAAACTATGTGCTGAAGTCGATCATATTTTCTTGGTTTATTCTCATAGTAACGCACACTGCACATTGCAGTCAGTATAGTAACGCATGCTGCACTTTACAGTCAGTATAGTAACACACGCTGCACTTTACAGTCAGTATAGTAACACATGCTGCTCTTTACAGTCAGTATAGTAACGCATGCTGCATTTTACAGTCATTATAGTAACGCACGCTGTACTTTACAGTCATTATAGTAACGCATGCTGCACTTTACAGTCATTATAGTAACGCATGCTGCACTTTACAGTCAGTATAGTAACGAATGCTGCACTTTACAGTCATTATAGTAACGCACGCTGCACTTTACAGTTAGTATAGTAACGCACGCTGCACTTTACAGTCAGTATAGTAACACATGCTGCACTTTACAGTCAGTATAGTAACACATGCTGCACATTGCAGTCAGTATAGTAACGAATGCTGCACTTTACAGTCATTATAGTAACGCACGCTGCACATTGCAGTCAGTATAGTAACACACGCTGCACTTTACAGTCATTATAGTAATGCATGCTGCACTTTACAGTCATTATAGTAACGCATGCTGCACTTTACAGTCAGTATAGTAACGAATGCTGCACTTTACAGTCAGTATAGTAACGCACGCTGCACTTTACAATCAGTATAGTAACGCACGCTGCACTTTACAATCAGTATAGTAACGCATGCTGCACTTTACAGTCAGTATAGTAACGCACGGTGCACTTTACAGTCAGTATAGTAACACATGCGGCACTTTACAGTCAGTATAGTAACGCATGCTGCACTTTACAGTCATTATAGTAACACACGCTGCACCTTACAGTCATTATAGTAACGCATGCTGCACTTTACATTCAGTATAGTAACGCATGCTGCACTATACAGTCAGTATAGTAACGCATGCTGCACTTTACAGTCAATATAGTAACGCATGCTGCACTATACAGTCAGTATAGTAACGCACGCTGCACTTTACAGTCATTATAGTAATGCATGCTGCACTTTACAGTCAGTATAGTAACGCACGCTGCACTTTACAGTCATTATAGTAACGCACGCTGCACTTTACAATCAGTATAGTAACGAATGCTGCACTTTACAGTCATTATAGTAACACATGCTGCACTTTACAGTCATTAAAGTAACGCATGCTGCACTTTACAGTCATTATAGTAACGCACGCTGCACTTTACAGTCATTATAGCAACGCACGCTGCACTTTACAGTCATTATAGCAACGCACGCTGCACTTTACAGTCATTATAGTAACACACGCTGCACCTTACAGTCATTATAGTAACGCATGCTGCACTTTACATTCAGTATAGTAACGCATGCTGCACTATACAGTCAGTATAGTAACGCATGCTGCACTTTACAGTCAATATAGTAACGCATGCTGCACTATACAGTCAGTATAGTAACGCATGCTGCACCTTACAGTCAGTGTAGTAATGAATGCTGCACTTTACAGTCAGTATAGTAACGAATGCTGCACTTTACAGTCAGTATAGTAACACATGCTGCTCTTTACAGTCAGTATAGTAACGCACGCTGCTCTTTACACTCAGTATAGTAACACACGCTGCTCTTTACACTCAGTATAGTAACACACACTGCACTTTACAGTCAGTATAGTAACACATGCTGCACTTTACAGTCAGTATAGTAACACATGCTGCACATTGCAGTCAGTATAGTAACGAATGCTGCACTTTACAGTCATTATAGTAACGCATGCTGCTCTTTACAGTCAGTATAGTAACGCACGCTGCTCTTTACACTCAGTATAGTAACACACGCTGCACTTTACAGTCAGTATAGTAACGCATGCTGCACTTTACAGTCAGTATAGTAACGCATCCTGCACTTTACAGTCAGTATAGTAACGCATCCCGCACTTTACAGTCAGTATAGTAACGCATGCTGCACTTTACAGTCAGTATAGTAACGCACGCTGCACTTTACAGTCAGTATAGTAACGCACGCTGTACTTTACAGTCAGTATAGTAACGCATGCTGCACTTTACAGTCAGTATAGTAACGCATGCTGCACCTTACAGTCAGTATAGTAACGCATGCTGCACTTTACAGTCAGTATAGTAACGCATGCTGCACTTTACAGTCATTATAGTAACGCATGCTGCACTTTACAGTCAGTATAGTAACGCATGCTGCACTTTATAGTCAGTACAGTAACGCATGCTGCACATTACAGTCAGTATAGTAACGCATGCTGAACTTTACAGTCATTATATTAACGCATGCTGCACTTTACAATCAGTATAGTAACACATGCTGCCCTTTACAGTCAGTATAGTAACGCATGCTGCACCTTACAGTCAGTGTAGTAATGAATGCTGCACTTTACAGTCAGTATAGTAACGAATGCTGCACTTTACAGTCAGTATAGTAACACATGCTGCTCTTTACAGTCAGTATAGTAACGCACGCTGCTCTTTACACTCAGTATAGTAACACACGCTGCTCTTTACACTCAGTATAGTAACACACGCTGCACTTTACAGTCAGTATAGTAACACATGCTGCACTTTACAGTCAGTATAGTAACACATGCTGCACATTGCAGTCAGTATAGTAACGAATGCTGCACTTTACAGTCATTATAGTAACGCACGCTGCACATTGCAGTCAGTATAGTAACACACGCTGCACTTTACAGTCATTATAGTAACGCATGCTGCACTTTACAATCAGTATAGTAACGCATGCTGCCCTTTACAGTCAGTATAGTAACGCATGCTGCACCTTACAGTCAGTGTAGTAATGAATGCTGCACTTTACAGTCAGTATAGTAACGAATGCTGCACTTTACAGTCAGTATAGTAACACATGCTGCTCTTTACAGTCAGTATAGTAACGCACGCTGCTCTTTACACTCAGTATAGTAACACACGCTGCACTTTACAGTCAGTATAGTAACGCATGCTGCACTTTACAGTCAGTATAGTAACGCATCCCGCACTTTACAGTCAGTATAGTAACGCATGCTGCACTTTACAGTCAGTATAGTAACGCACGCTGCACTTTACAGTCAGTATAGTAACGCACGCTGTACTTTACAGTCAGTATAGTAACGCATGCTGCACTTTACAGTCAGTATAGTAACGCATGCTGCACCTTACAGTCAGTATAGTAACGCATGCTGCACTTTACAGTCAGTATAGTAACGCATGCTGCACTTTACAGTCATTATAGTAACGCATGCTGCACTTTACAGTCAGTATAGTAACGCATGCTGCACTTTATAGTCAGTACAGTAACGCATGCTGCACATTACAGTCAGTATAGTAACGCATGCTGAACTTTGCAGTCATTATATTAACGCATGCTGCACTTTACAATCAGTATAGTAACACATGCTGCACTTTATAGTCAGTACAGTAACGCATGCTGCACATTACAGTCAGTATAGTAACGCATGCTGAACTTTACAGTCATTATATTAACGCATGCTGCACTTTACAATCAGTATAGTAACGCATGCTGCACTTTACAGTCAGTATAGTAACACATGCTGCCCTTTACAGTCAGTATAGTAACGAATGCTGCACTTTACAGTCAGTATAGTAACGCATGCTGCACTTTACAGTCAGTATAGTAATGCATCCTACACTTTACAGTCAGTATAGTAACGCATGCTGCACCTTACAGTCAGTATAGTAACGCATGCTGCACTTTACAGTCAGTATAGTAACGCATGCTGCACCTTACAGTCAGTATAGTAACGCACGCTGCACTTTACAGTCAGTATAGTAACGCACGCTGCACTTTACAGTCATTATAGTAATGCATGCTGCACTTTACAGTTAGTATAGTAACGCATGCTGCACTTTACAGTCATTATAGTAACGCACGCTGCATTTTACAGTCATTATAGTAACGCATGCTGCACTTTACAGTCATTATAGTAACGCACGCTGCACTTTACAGTCAGTATAGTAACGCACGCTGCACTTTACAGTCATTATAGTAACGCACGCTGCATTTTACAGTCATTATAGTAACGCATGCTGCACATTACAGTCATTATAGTAACGCATGCTGCACTTTACAGTCATTATAGTAACGCATGCTGCACTTTACAGTCAGTATAGTAACGAATGCTGCACTTTACAGTCATTATAGTAACGCACGCTGCACATTGCAGTCAGTATAGTAACGCATGCTGCACTTTACAGTCAGTATAGTAACGCACGGTGCACTTTACAGTCATTATAGTAATGCATGCTGCACTTTACAGTCAGTATAGTACCGCATGCTGCACTTTACAGTCAGTATAGTAACGAATGCTGCACTTTACAGTCAGTATAGTAACGCACGGTGCACTTTACAGTCATTATAGTAATGCATGCTGCACTTTACAGTCAGTATAGTACCGCACGCTGCACTTTACAGTCATTATAGTAACGCATGCTGCACTTTACAGTCAGTATAGTAACGCCTGCTGCACTTTACAGTCAGTATAGTAACACACGCTGCACGTTACAGTCAGTATAGTAACGCATGCTGCACTTTACAGTCAGTATAGTAACGCCTGCTGCACTTTACAGTCATTATAGTAACGCATGCTGCACTTTACAGTCAGTATAGTAACGCGTGCTGCACTTTACAGTCATTATAGTAACGCATGCTGCACTTTACAGTCAGTATAGTAACGAATGCTGCACTTTACAGTCATTATAGTAACGCACGCTGCACTTTACAGTCAGTATAGTAACGCACGCTGCACTTTACAGTCAGTATAGTAACACATGCTGCACATTGCAGTCAGTATAGTAACGAATGCTGCACTTTACAGTCATTATAGTAACGCACGCTGCACATTGCAGTCAGTATAGTAACACACGCTGCACTTTACAGTCATTATAGTAACGCATGCTGCACTTTACAATCAGTATAGTAACGCATGCTGCCCTTTACAGTCAGTATAGTAACGCATGCTGCACCTTACAGTCAGTGTAGTAATGAATGCTGCACTTTACAGTCAGTATAGTAACGAATGCTGCACTTTACAGTCAGTATAGTAACGCATGCTGCACCTTACAGTCAGTATAGTAACGCATGCTGCACTTTACAGTTAGTATAGTAACGCATGCTGCACTTTACAGTCATTATAGTAACGCATGCTGCACTTTACAATCAGTATAGTAACGCATGCTGCCCTTTACAGTCAGTATAGTAACGCATGCTGCACCTTACAGTCAGTGTAGTAATGAATGCTGCACTTTACAGTCAGTATAGTAACGAATGCTGCACTTTACAGTCAGTATAGTAACACATGCTGCTCTTTACAGTCAGTATAGTAACGCACGCTGCTCTTTACACTCAGTATAGTAACACACGCTGCACTTTACAGTCAGTATAGTAACGCATGCTGCACTTTACAGTCAGTATAGTAACGCATCCTGCACTTTACAGTCAGTATAGTAACGCATCCCGCACTTTACAGTCAGTATAGTAACGCATGCTGCACTTTACAGTCAGTATAGTAACGCACGCTGCACTTTACAGTCAGTATAGTAACGCACGCTGTACTTTACAGTCAGTATAGTAACGCATGCTGCACTTTACAGTCAGTATAGTAACGCATGCTGCACCTTACAGTCAGTATAGTAACGCATGCTGCACTTTACAGTCAGTATAGTAACGCATGCTGCACTTTACAGTCATTATAGTAACGCATGCTGCACTTTACAGTCAGTATAGTAACGCATGCTGCACTTTATAGTCAGTACAGTAACGCATGCTGCACATTACAGTCAGTATAGTAACGCATGCTGAACTTTACAGTCATTATATTAACGCATGCTGCACTTTACAATCAGTATAGTAACACATGCTGCCCTTTACAGTCAGTATAGTAACGAATGCTGCACTTTACAGTCAGTATAGTAACGCATGCTGCACTTTACAGTCAGTATAGTAACGCATCCTACACTTTACAGTCAGTATAGTAACGCATGCTGCACCTTACAGTCAGTATAGTAACGCATGCTGCACTTTACAGTCAGTATAGTAACGCATGCTGCACCTTACAGTCAGTATAGTAACGCACGCTGCACTTTACAGTCAGTATAGTAACGCATGCTGCACTTTACAGTCATTATAGTAACGCACGCTGCACTTTACAGTCATTATAGTAATGCATGCTGCACTTTACAGTCAGTATAGTAACGCATGCTGCACTTTACAGTCATTATAGTAACGCACGCTGCATTTTACAGTCATTATAGTAACGCATGCTGCACTTTACAGTCATTATAGTAACGCATGCTGCACTTTACAGTCATTATAGTAACGCACGCTGCACTTTACAGTCAGTATAGTAACGCACGCTGCACTTTACAGTCATTATAGTAACGCACGCTGCATTTTACAGTCATTATAGTAACGCATGCTGCACATTACAGTCATTATAGTAACGCATGCTGCACTTTACAGTCATTATAGTAACGCATGCTGCACTTTACAGTCAGTATAGTAACGAATGCTGCACTTTACAGTCATTATAGTAACGCACGCTGCACATTGCAGTCAGTATAGTAACGCATGCTGCACTTTACAGTCAGTATAGTAACGCACGGTGCACTTTACAGTCATTATAGTAATGCATGCTGCACTTTACAGTCAGTATAGTACCGCATGCTGCACTTTACAGTCAGTATAGTAACGAATGCTGCACTTTACAGTCAGTATAGTAATGCACGGTGCACTTTACAGTCATTATAGTAATGCATGCTGCACTTTACAGTCAGTATAGTACCGCATGCTGCACTTTACAGTCAGTATAGTAACGAATGCTGCACTTTACAGTCAGTATAGTAACGCATGCTGCACTTTACAGTCAGTATAGTAACGCATGCTGCACTTTATTGTCAGTATAGTAACGCATGCTGCACATTACAGTCAGTATAGTAACGCATGCTGAACTTTACAGTCAGTATAGTAACGCATGCTGCACTTTACAGTCATTATATTAACGCATGCTGCACTTTACAATCAGTATAGTAACGCATGCTGCCCTTTACAGTCAGTATAGTAACGAATGCTGCACTATACAGTCAGTATAGTAACGCATGCTGCACTTTACAGTCAGTATAGTAACGCATCCTGCACTTTACAGTCAGTATAGTAACGCATGCTGCACTTTACAGTCATTATAGTAACGCACGCTGCACTTTACAGTCATTATAGTAACGCACGCTGCACTTTACAGTCATTATAGCAACGCACGCTGCACTTTACAGTCATTATAGTAACGCATGCTGCACTTTACAGTCATTATAGTAAAGCATGCTGCACTTTACAGTCAGTATAGTAACGCATGCTGCACTTTACAGTCATTATAGTAACGCACGCTTCACTTTACAGTCATTATAGCAACGCACGCTGCACTTTACAGTCATTATAGTAACGCACGCTGCACTTTACATTCAGTATAGTAACGCATGCTGCACTTTACAGTCATTATAGCAACGCACGCTGCACTTTACAGTCAGTATAGTAACGCACGCTGCACTTTACAGTCATTATAGTAACGCATGCTGCACTTTACAGTCAGTATAGTAACGACTGCTGCACTTTACAGTCAGTATAGTAACACACGCTGCACTTTACAGTCAATATAGTAACGCATGCTGCACTTTACAGTCAGTATAGTAACGCCTGCTGCACTTTACAGTCATTATAGTAACGCATGCTGCACTTTACAGTCAGTATAGTAACGAATGCTGCACTTTACAGTCATTATAGTAACGCACGCTGCACATTGCAGTCAGTATAGTAACGCATGCTGCACTTTACAGTCAGTATAGTAACGCACGCTGCACTTTACAGTCATTATAGTAACGCACGCTGCATTTTACAGTCATTATAGTAACGCACGCTGTACTTTACAGTCATTATAGTAACGCATGCTGCACTTTACAGTCATTATAGTAACGCATGCTGCACTTTACAGTCAGTATAGTAACGAATGCTGCACTTTACAGTCATTATAGTAACGCACGCTGCACTTTACAGTCAGTATAGTAACGCATGCTGCACTTTACAGTCAGTATAGTAACACACGCTGCACTTTACAGTCAGTATAGTAACGCACGCTGCACTTTACAGTCAGTATAGTAACACATGCTGCACTTCACAGTCAGTATAGTAACGAATGCTGCACTTTACAGTCATTATAGTAACGCACGCTGCACATTGCAGTCAGTATAGTAACACACGCTGCACTTTACAGTCATTATAGTAATGCATGCTGCACTTTACAGTCATTATAGTAACGCATGCTGCACTTTACAGTCAGTATAGTAACGAATGCTGCACTTTACAGTCAGTATAGTAACGCACGCTGCACTTTACAATCAGTATAGTAACGCACGCTGCACTTTACAGTCAGTATAGTAACGCACGGTGCACTTTACAGTCAGTATAGTAACACATGCGGCACTTTACAGTCAGTATAGTAACGCATGCTGCACTTTACAGTCAGTATAGTAACGCATGCTGCACTTTATAGTCAGTATAGTAACGCATGCTGCACATTACAGTCAGTATAGTAACGCATGCTGCACTTTACAGTCATTATATTAACGCATGCTGCACTTTACAATCAGTATAGTAACGCATGCTGCCCTTTACAGTCAGTATAGTAACGCATGCTGCACCTTACAGTCAGTATAGTAATGAATGCTGCACTTTACAGTCAGTATAGTAACGAATGCTGCACTTTACAGTCAGTATAGTAACACATGCTGCTCTTTACAGTCAGTATAGTAACGCACGCTGCTCTTTACACTCAGTATAGTAACACACGCTGCACTTTACAGTCAGTATAGTAACGCATGCTGCACTTTACAGTCAGTATAGTAACGCATCCTGCACTTTACAGTCAGTATAGTAACGCATCCTACACTTTACAGTCAGTATAGTAACGCATGCTGCACTTTACAGTCAGTATAGTAACGCACGCTGCACTTTACAGTCAGTATAGTAACGCACGCTGCACATTGCAGTCAGTATAGTAACGCATCCTGCACTTTACAGTCAGTATAGTAACGCATCCCGCACTTTACAGTCAGTATAGTAACGCATGCTGCACTTTACAGTCAGTATAGTAACGCATGCTGCACCTTACAGTCAGTATAGTAACGCATGCTGCACTTTACAGTCAGTATAGTAACGCATGCTGCACTTTACAGTCATTATAGTAACGCATGCTGCACTTTATAGTCAGTATAGTAACGCATGCTGCACATTACAGTCAGTATAGTAACGCATGCTGAACTTTACAGTCATTATATTAACGCATGCTGCACTTTACAATCAGTATAGTAACGCATGCTGCCCTTTACAGTCAGTATAGTAACGCATGCTGCACCTTACAGTCAGTATAGTAATGAATGCTGCACTTTACAGTCAGTATAGTAACGAATGCTGCACTTTACAGTCAGTATAGTAACACATGCTGCTCTTTACAGTCAGTATAGTAACGCACGCTGCTCTTTACACTCAGTATAGTAACACACGCTGCACTTTACAGTCAGTATAGTAACGCATGCTGCACTTTACAGTCAGTATAGTAACGCATCCTGCACTTTACAGTCAGTATAGTAACGCATGCTGCACTTTACAGTCATTATAGTAACGCATGCTGCACTTTACAGTCAGTATAGTAACGAATGCTGCACTTTACAGTCATTATAGTAACGCACGCTGCACATTGCAGTCAGTATAGTAACGCATGCTGCACTTTACAGTCAGTATAGTAACGCACGGTGCACTTTACAGTCATTATAGTAATGCATGCTGCACTTTACAGTCAGTATAGTACCGCATGCTGCACTTTACAGTCAGTATAGTAACGAATGCTGCACTTTACAGTCAGTATAGTAATGCACGGTGCACTTTACAGTCATTATAGTAATGCATGCTGCACTTTACAGTCAGTATAGTACCGCATGCTGCACTTTACAGTCAGTATAGTAACGAATGCTGCACTTTACAGTCAGTATAGTAACGCATGCTGCACTTTACAGTCAGTATAGTAACGCATGCTGCACTTTATTGTCAGTATAGTAACGCATGCTGCACATTACAGTCAGTATAGTAACGCATGCTGAACTTTACAGTCAGTATAGTAACGCATGCTGCACTTTACAGTCATTATATTAACGCATGCTGCACTTTACAATCAGTATAGTAACGCATGCTGCCCTTTACAGTCAGTATAGTAACGAATGCTGCACTATACAGTCAGTATAGTAACGCATGCTGCACTTTACAGTCAGTATAGTAACGCATCCTGCACTTTACAGTCAGTATAGTAACGCATGCTGCACTTTACAGTCATTATAGTAACGCACGCTGCACTTTACAGTCATTATAGTAACGCATGCTGCACTTTACAGTCATTATAGTAACGCATGCTGCACATTACAGTCATTATAGTAACGCACGCTGCACTTTACAGTCATTATAGTAACGCACGCTGCACTTTACAGTCATTATAGCAACGCACGCTGCACTTTACAGTCATTATAGTAACGCATGCTGCACTTTACAGTCATTATAGTAAAGCATGCTGCACTTTACAGTCAGTATAGTAACGCATGCTGCACTTTACAGTCATTATAGTAACGCACGCTTCACTTTACAGTCATTATAGCAACGCACGCTGCACTTTACAGTCATTATAGTAACGCACGCTGCACTTTACATTCAGTATAGTAACGCATGCTGCACTTTACAGTCATTATAGCAACGCACGCTGCACTTTACAGTCAGTATAGTAACGCACGCTCCTCTTTACAGTCAGTATAGTAACGCACGCTGCACTTTACAGTCATTATAGTAACGCATGCTGCACTTTACAGTCAGTATAGTAACGACTGCTGCACTTTACAGTCAGTATAGTAACACACGCTGCACTTTACAGTCAATATAGTAACGCATGCTGCACTTTACAGTCAGTATAGTAACGCCTGCTGCACTTTACAGTCATTATAGTAACGCATGCTGCACTTTACAGTCAGTATAGTAACGAATGCTGCACTTTACAGTCATTATAGTAACGCACGCTGCACATTGCAGTCAGTATAGTAACGCATGCTGCACTTTACAGTCAGTATAGTAACGCACGCTGCACTTTACAGTCATTATAGTAACGCACGCTGCATTTTACAGTCATTATAGTAACGCACGCTGTACTTTACAGTCATTATAGTAACGCATGCTGCACTTTACAGTCATTATAGTAACGCATGCTGCACTTTACAGTCAGTATAGTAACGAATGCTGCACTTTACAGTCATTATAGTAACGCACGCTGCACTTTACAGTCAGTATAGTAACGCATGCTGCACTTTACAGTCAGTATAGTAACACACGCTGCACTTTACAGTCAGTATAGTAACGCACGCTGCACTTTACAGTCAGTATAGTAACACATGCTGCACTTCACAGTCAGTATAGTAACGAATGCTGCACTTTACAGTCATTATAGTAACGCACGCTGCACATTGCAGTCAGTATAGTAACACACGCTGCACTTTACAGTCATTATAGTAATGCATGCTGCACTTTACAGTCATTATAGTAACGCATGCTGCACTTTACAGTCAGTATAGTAACGAATGCTGCACTTTACAGTCAGTATAGTAACGCACGCTGCACTTTACAATCAGTATAGTAACGCACGCTGCACTTTACAGTCAGTATAGTAACGCACGGTGCACTTTACAGTCAGTATAGTAACACATGCGGCACTTTACAGTCAGTATAGTAACGCATGCTGCACTTTACAGTCAGTATAGTAACGCATGCTGCACTTTATAGTCAGTATAGTAACGCATGCTGCACATTACAGTCAGTATAGTAACGCATGCTGCACTTTACAGTCATTATATTAACGCATGCTGCACTTTACAATCAGTATAGTAACGCATGCTGCCCTTTACAGTCAGTATAGTAACGCATGCTGCACCTTACAGTCAGTATAGTAATGAATGCTGCACTTTACAGTCAGTATAGTAACGAATGCTGCACTTTACAGTCAGTATAGTAACACATGCTGCTCTTTACAGTCAGTATAGTAACGCACGCTGCTCTTTACACTCAGTATAGTAACACACGCTGCACTTTACAGTCAGTATAGTAACGCATGCTGCACTTTACAGTCAGTATAGTAACGCATCCTGCACTTTACAGTCAGTATAGTAACGCATCCTACACTTTACAGTCAGTATAGTAACGCATGCTGCACTTTACAGTCAGTATAGTAACGCACGCTGCACTTTACAGTCAGTATAGTAACGCACGCTGCACATTGCAGTCAGTATAGTAACGCATCCTGCACTTTACAGTCAGTATAGTAACGCATCCCGCACTTTACAGTCAGTATAGTAACGCATGCTGCACTTTACAGTCAGTATAGTAACGCATGCTGCACCTTACAGTCAGTATAGTAACGCATGCTGCACTTTACAGTCAGTATAGTAACGCATGCTGCACTTTACAGTCATTATAGTAACGCATGCTGCACTTTATAGTCAGTATAGTAACGCATGCTGCACATTACAGTCAGTATAGTAACGCATGCTGAACTTTACAGTCATTATATTAACGCATGCTGCACTTTACAATCAGTATAGTAACGCATGCTGCCCTTTACAGTCAGTATAGTAACGCATGCTGCACCTTACAGTCAGTATAGTAATGAATGCTGCACTTTACAGTCAGTATAGTAACGAATGCTGCACTTTACAGTCAGTATAGTAACACATGCTGCTCTTTACAGTCAGTATAGTAACGCACGCTGCTCTTTACACTCAGTATAGTAACACACGCTGCACTTTACAGTCAGTATAGTAACGCATGCTGCACTTTACAGTCAGTATAGTAACGCATCCTGCACTTTACAGTCAGTATAGTAACGCATCCTACACTTTACAGTCAGTATAGTAACGCATGCTGCACTTTACAGTCAGTATAGTAACGCACGCTGCACTTTACAGTCAGTATAGTAACGCACGCTGCACATTGCAGTCAGTATAGTAACGCATCCTGCACTTTACAGTCAGTATAGTAACGCATCCCGCACTTTACAGTCAGTATAGTAACGCATGCTGCACTTTACAGTCAGTATAGTAACGCATGCTGCACCTTACAGTCAGTATAGTAACGCATGCTGCACTTTACAGTCAGTATAGTAACGCATGCTGCACTTTACAGTCATTATAGTAACGCATGCTGCACTTTACAGTCAGTATAGTAACGCATGCTGCACTTTATAGTCAGTATAGTAACGCATGCTGCACATTACAGTCAGTATAGTAACGCATGCTGAACTTTACAGTCATTATATTAACGCATGCTGCACTTTACAATCAGTATAGTAACACATGCTGCCCTTTACAGTCAGTATAGTAACGAATGCTGCACTTTACAGTCAGTATAGTAACGCATGCTGCACTTTACAGTCAGTATAGTAACGCATCCTACACTTTACAGTCAGTATAGTAACGCATGCTGCACCTTACAGTCAGTATAGTAACGCATGCTGCACTTTACAGTCAGTATAGTAACGCATGCTGCACCTTACTGTCAGTATAGTAACGCACGCTGCACTTTACAGTCAGTATAGTAACGCATGCTGCACTTTACAGTCATTATAGTAACGCACGCTGCACTTTACAGTCATTATAGTAACGCATGCTGCACTTTACAGTCAGTATAGTAACACACGCTGCACTTTACAGTCATTATAGTAACGCATGCTGCACTTTACAGTCATTATAGTAACGCATGCTGCACTTTACAGTCATTATAGTAACGCACGCTGCATTTTACAGTCATTATAGTAACGCATGCTGCACTTTACAGTCATTATAGTAACGCACGCTGCACTTTACAGTCAGTATAGTAACGCACGCTGCACTTTACAGTCATTATAGTAACGCACGCTGCATTTTACAGTCATTATAGTAACGCACGCTGCACTTTACAGTCATTATAGTAACGCATGCTGCACTTTACAGTCAGTATAGTAACGAATGCTGCACTTTACAGTCATTATAGTAACGCACGCTGCACATTGCAGTCAGTATAGTAACGCATGCTGCACTTTACAGTCAGTATAGTAACGCACGGTGCACTTTACAGTCATTATAGTAATGCATGCTGCACTTTACAGTCAGTATAGTACCGCATGCTGCACTTTACAGTCAGTATAGTAACGAATGCTGCACTTTACAGTCAGTATAGTAACGCATGCTGCACTTTACAGTCAGTATAGTAACGCATGCTGCACTTTATTGTCAGTATAGTAACGCATGCTGCACATTACAGTCAGTATAGTAACGCATGCTGAACTTTACAGTCAGTATAGTAACGCATGCTGCACTTTACAGTCATTATATTAACGCATGCTGCACTTTACAATCAGTATAGTAACGCATGCTGCCCTTTACAGTCAGTATAGTAACGCATGCTGCACTTTACAGTCAGTATAGTAACGCCTGCTGCACTATACAGTCAGTATAGTAACGCATGCTGCACTTTACAGTCAGTATAGTAACGCATCCTGCACTTTACAGTCAGTATAGTAACGCATGCTGCACTTTACAGTCAGTATAGTAACGCATGCTGCACCTTACAGTCAGTATAGTAACGCATGCTGCACCTTACAGTCAGTATAGTAACGCATGCTGCACTTTACAGTTAGTATAGTAACGCATGCTGCACATTACAGTCAGTATAGTAACGCATGCTGCACTTTACAGTCAGTATAGTAACGCATGCTGCCCTTTACAGTCAGTATAGTAACGAATGCTGCACTTTACAGTCAGTATAGTAACGCATGCTGCACTTTACAGTCAGTATAGTAACGCATGCTGCACTTTACAGTCAGTATAGTAACGCATGCTGCACTTTACAGTCAGTATAGTAACGAATGCTTCACCTTACAGTCAGTATACTAACGCATGCTGCACCTTACAGTCAGTATAGTAACGCATGCTGCACTTTACAGTCAGTATAGTAACGCATGCTGCACCTTACAGTCAGTATAGTAACGCATGCTGCACTTTACAGTCAGTATAGTAACGCATGCTGCACCTTACAGTCAGTATAGTAACGCATGCTGCACTTTACAGTCAGTATAGTAACGCATGCTGCACTTTACAGTCAGTATAGTAACGAATGCTGCAGTTTACAGTCAGTATAGTAACGCATGCTGCACCTTACAGTCAGTATAGTAACGCATGCTGCACTTTACAGTCAGTATAGTAACGCATGCTGCACCTTACAGTCAGTATAGTAACGCATGCTGCACTTTACAGTCAGTATAGTAACGCATGCTGCACCTTACAGTCATCAGTATAGTAACGCATGCTGCACTTTACAGTCAGTATAGTAACGCATGCTGCACTTTACAGTCAGTATAGTAACGCATGCTGCACTTTACAGTCAGTATAGTAACGCATGCTGCACTTTACAGTCAGTATAGTAACGCATGCTGCACTTTTTCTGTCCTCGTTTGTTGGATCTGTACAACCACTCCGTAAGATTTTTCAACTGAAGCTACACAGACCGGACTTGGAATGAATGTGATCATCGAGCCAGTAATATAATCTGAAAACTATTCACTACATGTTCAGGCCTTAAAGGGGTTGTCCCAAGATTAAATGTTATCCCCTCTCTACAGGATAAGAGATAACATGCTGATCAGTGGGGGTCCCTCGTACCCCTGAGTAAATGACGCTACAGGTCAAGCACACACCCTGCCGCTCCAGTTACTCAGGGGTACAAGGGACCACCGTTCTAGTTATCAGTGGGGGTCCCAGTGGTCGGACCCCACCGATCAGCATGTTATGTCCTATCCTGTAGACAGGGGGTAACATTTAATCTTGGAACAACCCCTTTAACTGCAAGGGGCAAAAATTTATATTTAGAAAAAAAGGCATATGGAACAGTAGCAAAGCAAAAAATAAACTGCGCACAACCTATAAATAAATATGTACCAGCAGTGTATATACCACACAGATCCATATATAGCAGCAGTGAATATACCGCAGATATAAATATATACCAGCAGTGAATGTTATCAGCCACAGTCCGCCCTTCTCCTCCTCCTCCTCTCATCTAATAACATGTGGAGGCTGAGGAGAGGTGCAGAGTTGCCATACTCACTCATTAGACGCGCTCTCTGTATCGTGGTCCGCAGGGGCGTGTGCTTCTCCTCTGCAAGCTCTGTTGTGAACTTGTGATATTCTGCACACAGGGGCGGATATAGGATTGAAATCTAGGGCAGGGGTGGAAAAAACACAGACTGTGAACAGACCATATTTTCCCCCCTCCTCCCCCTAACACCACCCCTATTGAACTCTGTCACCTGTCAACGGAAAAACCATCTGTCAGAAAGAAAAATGTTACCCGATGAATACAAGAAAGCCTCATCTGGGAATTAAACTTTCTTGTACTCCACAATGGGGAAAAAAAATTTTCCTCTGGCGGATGACTTTTCAGTTGACAGGAAGCAGAGTTACATGAAGGGAAATTATTTTTCCTTGACCTCTAGTTTCTATTGTGGTGCAGGGGAGAAAAAAGTATAGGTTTTATCTTTTTAATACTGCTAACTTTTATTTTTTTTCTATGTTCGGCTGGACCATTTAGACTATCATAGATTAGTTGGACTACTTCGATAATGTATGTTCTTTTGTTTTTTTTAAATAAAATGGTGAAAGTGAGTTGTGTGGGGGAGTTTTTATTTCAATAAAAAATGTTTTCTTATGTCTTTGTTTTTTTTAAATTATATTACCGCCTTTGTAATGGCCGCTGTCTGCTTGACGGCGTCCATAGTAAGGCAGGGCTTAGCGTTAGCCAGTAAAAATGCTAACAGTAACCCCCCATTATTACCCCGTTACCCACCGCCACCAGCGTGTCGGGAAGAGCCGGGTACCACCCATTACCCCACCATCTGTAGTGATGGTCGGCTACTGGAGCGACTGCAGGCTGGTATTATAAGGCTGGGAGGGACAAAAACTCAAAGGACTACGTTTTTTTTATTTTCCCACCCTGGTAATGCTGCTGCTATGTTGTATCTGGCTGGTTATGAAAAATGGGGGGATCCCACGTCGTTTTAAAAAATAAAAAAATTGTTGAATAGTTATGTGGGTTCCCCCTAATATTTCATAACCAGCCAGATACAACATAACAGCAGCAGCCTAGCATTACCAGGATGGGAAGGGCCAAGGTTTCTGTCCCTTCCCAGGCTGATAACACCAGCCTGCAGCCGCCCCAGTGCCCATCCATTACTACAGATGGTCGGGTACTGGATTGCACCCGGCTCTTCCCAGCACCCCTGGTGGTGGTGGGTCCCAATGTAATAATGGGTGGTTAGTGTCTACCTTTTTACTTGCTAACACTAAGCCCCGCCTTAGTAGTGGACGTCAACAATCAGACAACTGCCATTACTAAAGTGGTAATAAAGTATAAAAAAAACAGAAACAAAATAAAAAAAATTTTATTGAAATAAAACCGCCCCCACACAAACTTCTTTGACCATTTTATAAAAAAAAAAAGTGTAAATCATCGACGTAGTCCAAACAGTCCAGCGGAAGCCGCAAAACAAAAATTTGCAATAAGAAAAATAAAAAACCGTATACTCACCCACAGGAGTCTTCTACCTTGTGCCGCAATAGAAACTAGAGGTCAATGAACTGTAATTTCTATTGTGGCGCACAGGACCTAGAGATACGCCAAAAATATTAATAGATAATTCTGGCCCATCTGGGAGGTCCTGTGCGCCAGAAAAAGCTAACGCAGGGACTCCTCTAATAAAAAATAAGAACACCTTTCTTTTAAAGTACTTTTAAGTTACTATAGTGCAAGGGGGCGGGGGGGGGGGTCTGACTGCTTCAAATTGTAACAACTTTCCTTTAAAGTGCAGCTAAATTTTTAAAAACTTTTGACATGTCACACTGACATGTCAGAAGTTTTGGCCGGTGGACATCCGAGCACTGAGACCCCCACTGATCGCTAATACGAAGAGGCAGAAGTGCTTGGGTGAGCGCTGTGAGTCTTTGAGCCCATACACCGATCCGAGAAAAGCCAATCAGAAACGAAGCGGCAGAGCGCTCACCCCACCAATCAAAACTTCTGACATGTCAGTGTGATGTGTCAAAAGTTTTTTTTAAAGTTTAGTTACACTTTAAAGGAAAGTTGTTACAATTTGAAGCAGTCAGATCCCCCTGCCCCCTTGCACTATAGTAACTACTGAGGATGCTATGGGGGAAATTATATTACATGGGGGGTCTGAGTGTCCGACTCTGATGGTTCTGTTGGCTCTGTAGGGCTCTCAGCAGTCAGTCATATGCTCTGGCCCCCTCCCTTACAGTATAATAATAACTACTGAGGGCTCTATGGTGGGGATTATACTGTAAGGGGGGGGGGGGCAGAGCATCTGACTGACTGCAATACCCCCATAGAGCCCTCATTAGGAAATATACTGCAAGGGCAGATCACGCAGGGCCGGCCTTAGGTTGGATGGCGCCCTGTGCGGGGGACTCTATTGCTGCCCTCTACAAATACAGGCAAATATACACATATATATATACACACACGCACGAGGCATGTGTACATATATACACACACAGACAGACATAAAGCATGTATACATATACAGACACATATATATACACACACAGACAGACATAAAGCATGTATACATATACAGACACATATATACACACACACATACAGACAGACAGACGGCATGTATACATATACAGACACATATATATATACATACACACACACACACGCAGGAAGTTACCATCTCTCCAGCTGCACAGGCGGAGCTTCCTCCTCGGCTCTGCACTTACTTCCTCTGCTTCCTCAGTGTGTGTGTGTAACGAGGAGCAGAGAATATAGAGTCCAAAGTACGGCCTGCACAGTTGCACCCCCTACATGGTGGTATGCTGCAATACCATGTCGCACACATCTAAGGCTGCCCAATGTAGTCAGTCAGATGCCCCCCTCTTTTCAGTATAGTAGCGGCCCATCACTTTTAAATTAGTGAGGGCAGGAGGCTGAGCTCAGTAATCGGCACTCTGACGCTCTAGTCTTTAACAACGACTCAGCCTCCTATCCTCACCTCATTACTTACCAGCCGCTCTTCTTTTCTTCAGGAGAGAGCGTTCGTCCGCTCCTCCCGCAGACCTCCAAGTTCTCTGTGCTCCTCTCTCGTGGCGCATGCAGCGTCAGAGAGGGGGAGTGTACTAGCAGACATGCGCCTATCGTGCTGCACTTCTGCTAGGTAAAGTACTTTCCCCTGCCTTCCCCACTCATCCCCCTGGCCCTGCCACAATATGCCGCCCCCCGTTTTTAGCTCAGTGGCGCCGCCTGAGGCCGCTGCCTCACTTCACCTCATGGCAGGTGCGGCCCTGGATGCATGGGAACGACAAGGTTTCACTTATAAAATAAAAGGGCCCTATTTAATAGAAAATGACTGGCAAACCTGGTTCTTAACATGGTGCCCTTTATTTCTCACAAGTGTAAATGTATAATGGATATACCGTCTTGACTGTTAAGGCCATGTTCAGACGTGGCAGAATTTTTCAGCTGCAAATGTTGGTGCAGATTTGGGGCAATTTACGCAACGAATCTGCACCAACATTTGCATATTTGACAGGTAATTCGGACGTTGCAGATATCACAGCGGACTTGCCACAGATTTCAGTTTTTGCATTGCAAAGGCTGAAATCCGCAGTGAAATTCATCTTCTTCTCCGCAATGTAATGAGCTGCTGCGGAGGGAAAAATCTGCACCGCAGCCTAATTTCCGCACAGTTATTTTCTGCAACGTCTAAACTAACTTTCCTAAAAATGTAAAGAAACAAATGTAAAAAACGGCTGCAGCAGAATTCCACTGCGGACTGTCCGCAGCGGAATTCAAAAGCAATTCTGCCACGTCTGAATGTGCTCTTACACATTAAATAAACACTGGCTAGATCTCTTATCTTGACTTTTTCAATGACTTTTTAATGGCTTTTGTTGTGTGATATCACGCTGCAGCAAGTTATCAGAGTCAAGATAAAGATGGCTACATCCGTAGTAAGGAGCTCAGGGGCCTTGACCATTAGCCGTATGTGGCCCAGATATTCCCGATGGCGGCCCTTTAGGAAAGAGAGAGAGAAAGAAAGAAAGAAAGAAAGAAAGAGAGAGAGAGAGAGAGAAAGAAAGAGAGAGAGAGAGAGAAAGAAAGAAAGAAAGAAAGAAAGAAAGAAAGAAAGAAAGAAAGAAAGAAAGAAAGAAAGAAAGAAAGAAAGAAAGAAAGAAAGAAAGAAAGAAAGAAAGAAAGAAAGAAAGAGAGAAAGAAAAAAAGAAAGAAAGAAAGAAAGAAAGAAAGAAAGAAGTGCATTTACAGATTATATATGTATAAATTTGTAGATAGATACATAGACATGTGGAGAAGATATTTACAGACAATAGATAAAAATATATCCCCAACTAATGGAGCAGGAGGGCTCAGACCTGGTTTAAAATGCCTACCCCAGCCCCTGATCCCTATAGTAGAGAAGGTGGAACAAAGCTATGGTTGTTTTCCATTTACCTTATTGCTAATTTTGCAGCAATTATGGAGAAAAGAGGGAATGCCACATATCTGAGCCCCCCCCCCCCCTATCATGGCCCCGATAGAAGCTGCATGGATCCCTCTATGGTACGAATGCTCCTGTGGATGGTGTGTTTTGCATTTCTTATAGTAGTAACATAAAAGCCAGGTATTTATGGGGTCTCCTATGATTAGATACAAACAATCGTTTTATCCATATACATTTAATTACTATTCTACAATTGAACATATGACTAGATTATAACAAAGGCCTCTACATGAAAGCCTAAAGCATTCACTACAATTGGGACATTTTATTATATATCTGCAGGTTTCAGTCATGGAGCTTATTCAAAGCTGTAGACCTGACATACAGCACTACCTGCTGGGGAATATACGACACACTGCTCACAAAGTAATCAGATGGAACAAATGCATTTTATTGGCTTATAGATTAACGTTACAAATGAAGAGAAATAATTGTATAGACATAGAGATGCAGCAGAGCTGAATTTGTCATTTAACTTTTTGGGACTGCACGGCCTTTGCATGATCTCGTTTTAGTCGTTTTTCCTGCAGTCCCATGAGTTATGCCAAATCTGCTCTGCTATATCTGAAGACGAGGAAAACAATAAATACTTATTGTTGCTCTACATGAAACACATAATAACGCCACGGTACATGCAATTTAGATATTCGCATTATTGTATAGGTTTCTGAGGCTACCTGGTCATGCTGGGAGATGTCGTTTCACAACAGCAGGATAACCACGGGTTGTAGACCAGAGATGTAAGGTTTCTTGAGTTGCCCGTATACATTAGACTAATGTTGGCGGATCCTTAGCTCAAATTAAATAATCCATGAGGCAACAGATCTCCACATATGTTTCTTTAAGGGCGGATTTACACGAGCGTGTGCGTTTTTGCGCCACAAAAAACGCTGCGTTTTGCGTGCGCAAAATACGCTGCGTTTTGCGTGCGCAAAAGGCACTTAACAGCTCCGTGTGTCATCACATAGGATGTGCGGCTGCGTGATTTTCACGCAGCCGCCATCATTATGACACTCCGTTTGGATGTTTGTAAACAGAAAAGCACGTGGTGCTTTTCTGTTTTCAATCATACTTTTGACTGCTGTTGCACGAATCACGCGCATCCCACGGAAGTGCTTCCGTGTGGTGCGCATGATTTTCATGCACCCATTGACTTCAATGGGTGCATGATGCGCGAACAACGTAGAAATATAGGACCTGTCGTGAGTTTTACGCAGCAGAAATCACTGACAGTCTGCACGGCCCCATAGACTAATATAGGCCAGTGCGAGGCGCGTGAAAATCACGCACGTTGCACGGACGTATATCACGTTCGTGTAAATCCGCCCTAAGACTCCTTGATGAATAAATTCTTAGTCTCAGTTTAAATATGTTCTATCTGCTACAACATAAGATGTGGCCAGTAAGTCACAACACTGGATTATTCCCAAGGGTGTTACATAGAGGGCAATAGGGGTGGAAGAATAAACTCATCCAGTACATGCCTCCAGCATTTTCAGTCCTGAGTGTCTGGGAGAGGAAGATGGCGGGAAGGACCTAACGCTGGTTTTCAGATTACTGGATAATTATGTGATTATATATATTCTTTCAAAGGGGACTGGGGGAAGGGGTCCTAGAAGGTTTTGTGTTCCTCTACTTTTTTTTATTAAAGGGAAGATTTACTTTTAAATATTGTCCCGAACACATCATGATATGTTGTCAGTGGGAGTCTGTGCCATGTGACTCCCACCGATCACAAGAACAAAGAGGGGACGGTGCTCCTCTGAGCGCTGTGCCCCTTCATCTTCTGATCTTCAGATCTCTGAGTCTTTATTCGGAATCTCCCATTCAACGCACTGGGACTGTGATTAACATTGGTGGCGGTCACAGGGCACAGATCTCCACCAATAACATATTCTGACCTGTCCCAGTGCCATTTTTAGGTCCAAAATTCTGTGCCGACTAATTTTATAAAATATCTTCATAGGGGTTGGAGATCCGTTATTCTTTTTCATAGTTTCACATAATAAAATTCAAGCGGGCTGCAGATTAAGGGAACATATACACTAGCATTTTTTTGCAGTATGTCTTTTGATTACTTAGGAAGTAGTTTGTCTCATAGAAATCAATAGAAACTGCTAAAAAAAAAAATAAGATTGTATAAGCCCTAATACAGATCCTATTGAATGCAGTAATAAATTCACATACAGGAAGTTCTTAATGCGCCCCCTAGTGATGGATGCAGCCAGCTAGAATTTTAGCATGGACAATCAATTTCAAAATGATAAACAAAATATTGTAAAAGAGAAATCTTTTAATGACTAACTGAAATATCCTAATAAACTATGACAATATGCTGAGTTCAGAACCCTTTTTACCTATGTTACCAAGATCTCTTGGACCTGGCCGTAGTATAGATCCATGTTGTACAGATCGGTAATATGTCGCCCATAGTCTGTCATATACTGTAATGTACCTCTCTGTGTCTCTGATTTTATATGGAGGCCCTATAAGGGTTTTTTTGGGCCATACTCCTACTGACTCCCTCTGTCACTATTAGGGCAAAGCCCCACGTGGCGGAATTGCTCTTGAATTCCGCTGCGGACACTCCGCAGCGTTAATCCGCAGCGGACCCGTTTCTCCATTGCCTTTAACTTCTTTTTAGTAGGTTTCGTTTAGACGAGGCTGAAAATTCTGCTGCGGAGCATAGGCTGCGGTGCGGAATTTGGTGTCCGCAGCATACAATGGATGTTGCGGACCAGTGGCGGACTGCTTGCGGACTCATTGCGGAAGTTCTCCATTGACTTCAATGGAGATTCTAAATTCCGCAATGAAGTCCGCAGCTGTCATGCACATGTTATGTGTGCTGCGGAGCGTATTGCTTTTTTAACATGACATTTCTTCATTCTGGCTGGATGTATTTCTAGGTCTACAGCCAGACTGAGGAAGTCAATGGGGCTCCCGTAATTACAGGTGACTATGTGTGTGCACCTGTAATTACGGGAGCGTTGCTAGGCGATGTCAGTAAATAGTCACTGTCCAGGGTGCTGAAAGAGTTAAGCGATCAGCAGTAACTGTTTCAGCACCCTGGACAGTGACTACCGATCCCAATATACAGCAACCTGTAAAAAAAATAGAAGTTCATACTTACCGAGAACTCCCTGCTTCTTTCTCCAGTCCGGCTTCCCAGGATGACGTTTCAGTCTAAGTGACGGCTGCAGCCAATCACAGGCTGCAGCGGTCACATGGACTGCCGCGTCATCCAGGGAGGTCGGGCTGGATGCCGAAAGAGGGACGCGTCACCAAGACAATGGCCGGTAAGTATGAAATTCTTTTACTTTCACTAGGGAAAGTGCTGTCCCTTCTCTCTATCCTGCACTGATAGAGAGAAGGGAAGTACTTTCACCGCAATACGCAGCAGCTAGTCCGCATCAATTTACTGCACATATTGGGCAGATCCGCCACAGAATCTGCAACGCAGATTCTGTGCGGCATTGATGCGGACCATTGCGGAGGAAAACCGCCACGTGGGGGCATGCCCTTAGATTTGGTTGAGGGCTTATTTGGGGAGCAGACTCTACGGGATTCTTTGATCTTCATCTTAAAATGCCCCTTACAGAGGCATGGACTTCGCAAAAGGAATCCCTAGGTCGCGTCATCGGAGTACTCTCCAACAGCAACAGCTAGGGGTTTAGCAGATGGTTTTGTAAATTTTAGCAATAACCCTAGTCAGGACACAGTCTGAGTCAATCCAAAATATCAAATTAAAAACTCCTTCACAATCTGACAGAAACTCCGAAATCTGGTTGTTCAGTCAAGGTATTGACATCCAGAGCAGGTTTAAATCATCCATAGGCTGAATACTAAACAAGTGCCTGGCCCTTTAAAGAGTTTTTTTTCTTAAACCACATACCTCCCCTTATTCCTGGCGTCCTTTCGATTCCAGCACTGTCATTTTCTATTTTTTTTTTGCCCTCTCGTTGTCCCTCTACTCGCGAGATCACGCTGTGCTGAATGAGTAAGTCCCACAGAAACTTTACCGAAGTGTCGGAATTGTGAATAGACATTGCATCCTGGCTGGAGGTGATATCTATTCACTCTCAAAACAAGGTAAAATTAATGTGGGTGTATGTGACAGCACAGCGTGATCTCGCTAGATCACGCTGTGCTGTGAGAACAGATGGACATGAATGAAGAGAAGTGTATGACGCTGATTGGTCACTTATTGGTCAGCGTCATACACTTCTCTTTACAACGCCCACTTGGTCAAAAGTTAAAAAATGCCCAGTTGGGCATTAAGAAACGAATTAGCATAATCTAAAATTGTTCATAACTTTGTCAAAATTTATAGTTTTTCAAAATAAAAACCACTGTTGTGATCTACATTACAGTGCCGATCAGATTATGTAGGAGATAGGGCACTTATAATCTGGTGACAGAGCCTCTTTAACTCAAAATGAGCATATTAGGCGCCAAGCGGAGCAGGGGCCCTAGCGGGACAATGGGAGGGCCAAAAAAAATTACAATTACAGTGCTGGATATGAAATGATGTCAAGTATAAGGGAAGGTATGTGGTTTAAGAAAGAAAAAAAACATAACAGCTCTTCTTTAACAAGCTGCTATGTAGATCCCAACGGTGACAGTGACAGTCAGAAAGGGACTTCGGCCACGTATAGCAGCCCGTGGCCCATTATATCAACGCATGTTATATTATACAAGAGTTCCCTGCTAAAAGCATTGCTTCTAAGAAAGAGTATGGTGACTCATTGAGGTACCAGGCAGCACGGTGCATCCTTCCGACTGTTGGAGCCGATTGGAACCGATTGTTTCAAGCACCATAGACATAACAATTATTGTTAACAATTCTAATAGCAATCAAATTGTAAATGATAATTATTATGTCTATGGACAGCTCTAATCATCCGAAACTCTTTGTGAGAAAGGCCATGGTTATCCAATATTCAGACACTTGAGGCACAATAAAGCGCTTTATTAACACAAGGATGTGATAATGGGGATTTCTGGATAATCTGCCTGGCATTTGACAACGCTGCTGCAGATTAACTACTTCTATTTGTATAATGTCTGTTACATAGTGTGTATCTTTATTTCCACCTGTGAAATGGGAGCTGTGTATAGTCTATACTGGACAATGTATGTAAAAGCAATAATGGCTTAGTACCAATTAACTGAATAAGTACTTCAGATATCTAATTCTAGCATATTTATTTACCCCCTGGCACTATGGCCCACATTTATCAAATGTGGCGTCATTTTAGCCAATGTCTAAGTTAAAGCTAGACTGTTTTATCGACATATGTCACAAAAAATTTAAGACCGTTTGATAAATCTTTCACAACTACATCACTGCTATTAGGCAGAATCCACACACAGCATTTTGCTGCATTTTTATGCATTTCTCAAGGCATTTTTAATGGCGTTTTTAGCTGCGTCTTTTATGCATTTTTGGTTACATTAAAATATATAGTAAAATATAAAATGCACTACACACAACTGAGTTTTGATTTGTGGCATTTTTGGGGCAATTTTGAGGTCAGATTTTAGAAGGGTTTTTTGATGTATTTAAAATTGCCAGAAAAATTCTTTGGGCCAGATTTATACAGCACTCTAAGCCAGATTTCTAGTACAGAAAAGTTGCAATATGCGCAAAAACGTAATTTTTTGCACAAAATATTTTGCAACTTTTGTTATTTTATGTTGCCTTTGTCACTTTTCAGAAAAGTGAAAGGGGCTTAGTAAAGTGAAGTGTGGCCTGTCGCAGCCTGACAAATATACTATCATTTACGCCAAAAATGGGCATAAATTATAGTGAAAATCTACACCAGCTCGTAGCCACATCTTACTCCAGCGAACTTTATATTTGGACCTTTTTTTAACGACTTTTTAAAATAGTTGCATTTCTTAAATGACTATATCCTGACCAAGAAAGAAAGAAAGATACACAGACATGAGGAGAAGATATTTACAGACAATAGATAAAAATATATATAAATAATAGACAATAAATAAATAAATAGAGGGCGAATTACAATTCATTATGATATAATTTATCTACTGAGTTACTTTGAACAATATAAACACACTGCTATAAATAACAGATAGATAGATAGATAGATAGATAGATAGATAGATAGATAGATAGATAGATAGATAGATAGATAGATAGATAGATAGATAGATAGATAGATAGATAGATAGATAGATAGATAGATAGATAGATAGATAGATAGATAGATAGATAGATAGATCATATGAGATAGATAGATAGATAGATAGATAGATAGATAGATAGATAGATAGATAGATAGATAGATAGATAGATAGATAGATAGATAGATAGATAGATAGATAGATAGATAGATAGATAGATAGATAGATCATATGAGATAGATAGATAGATAGATAGATAGATAGATAGATAGATAGATAGATAGATAGATAGATAGATAGATAGATAGATAGATAGATAGATAGATAGATAGATAGATAGATAGATAGATAGATAATATAGTTTATATTTTACACATACACAATGTATCTATATATGCACATGCGTACACACACACGGTTACATACACATACACTATATATGCACTGCACACACATAAACATTGTATACACACACTGTACAGACACGGTACACAGACTACAGAGTCTCTTTTGCGCCTTCTTTTCTTTCTTTTAATTACATTTTGTTTGCATTTCCTCGCACTGTGTTTATTATTAGTGATGTGAAATGTTCTCTTTGTCAGCTCTGAATATAATATTAATAAGAGCATTAATCATCTCTTCGTTGGAATTCACATTATCCGGAGCCTGACACTGCGTCTCCCATCCAGTGCTATCTGCTGCATTGTGCCCTCCTATAAAGAGACGTTGTAAAGATGTTTTTATTTCCTTATAATAGATTAATTACTTGTCAGCAGGAGAGGAGCTGTAGATTTAAGCAATTTCCCCAACAATGTTTATTGAAGGACACAGAGGCACGCAACAATATCAGAAGGTCAAATTCATTTCCCCCTTTATAAGGGGCTAGGGGGACAGATCTCTTAACTAGGCAGGTGCAGAGCATGAATGTCCCCGGAGGAAGGGACAACAATTGTTTCCATTTAACAAATATTCTTCCCAAGGGCATTTTCAATTAAAGATCTGCTTACACCCCAACAAGCTGCTGCAATAATGCGCTGACTTGTAATATGAAATCTATTAGCAGAGACAAAACAAATGGGAGAGACACAATGTGGTGTGTATGTAAGATAGATTAGATAGATAGATAGATAGATAGATAGATAGATAGATAGATAGATAGATAGATAGATAGATAGATAGATAGATAGATAGATAGATAGATAGATAGATAGATAGATAGATAGATAGATAGATAGATATAGACTATGTAAATAATACCTAGATAAGAGATAGATAAAGAGACTGTTCGTTTAGTTAAACATGTATTAGTTTGTATTAAAAAAAATCATACAAATGTGCGTATTGTTTAAAATATGTGTTTGCAGAAACATGTATATAATCATATATTTGAATTTTGGTGTAAAACGAGGTATCATATACATATATATATATATATATATATATATATATATATATATATATATATATATATATATATATATATATATATATATATATATATATATATATATATATATATATATATATATATATATATATATATTTATATATATCGGGTGACCGAGTGTTTCTGTTTTGAGTAAGAAACAATATTGAGATAAATGATACATAAAATCACAAAGACAATAGTACAATAATACACAATAATCCATATATATATATGGAGAGGGAAGTCAATCATGAAGATGGAATGAAACAGCGGCCGCTAATATCTCACATCCTATCCCTAATGTCTGCAATGATCACTTTACTTTTTTTTCCCATGTTTGGGACAGGACAGTAGCCTGTTAACCCCTAGTTGGAGGTGAAGCCCTGATGATTGTGAGAGCAGTAGAGGTTCTCCAGCTTCCCTCTGACACTAAACTCTTCACCTAACACCCTTCCTATAAAAGCAGGAGGAGCTGAGCAGTTGTGACTTCTTCTATTAGTGGATTAACTAACAAAAGCCTCGTCCTTAATCTGCTCTATTTAGTGTTTTCCCTTTCTCTGCCTCCTGTTCCTCAGTGTTGTGTGTGGATGGTGCCTTGGTGTGGAAGGTATTCTGCAGGAGCTGGCAGCTGATTGGGTGTCTGTGGTAGGGGTGTAAACCCTTTTGATTATTAGATTGCATGCTGTACTAAGCAGGAAAAGGCTTTGAACTTCTCCACTTTTGGCTCAGTGTATTCTTTTTTTTGCTATGAGCTGTTCCTCATTCCCAGCAAGGTGCTGCGCAAAACAAGACACCTTCTGAAAGAAATAGCAACATCATCTGTATGAGAGCTTTCTTCTCTCCTCCTATCTCTCCTTGCCTTACCCTGTCTCTGTTATCACAGACAGGAAAACACTCTCACACACCTTGGACCTCAAGCAAGAGCTTTATTGGACCTTAAGGACTCCAGGATCTTGACTGTTTCTGCTTCTTCTCCATCAAGAGCCTT